>NW_027636054.1:0-100207 GCF_903797595.1 Erithacus rubecula | reverse complement strand
TTTCCCAAAAATGAGTAGCTTCTGGCCAAAAGGAGGGAATATTTATGGACTATTTTATGTGGAGATCGTTACCCTGAGGAACAGGTGGAAACAGGACGTTTCAAGGCACACCAAACCATCTTTGTTGTTATGAACACACGCAGGGCAGCCCATACCAGACCAGTCCATTGTTAAACCAGTCCTGGTAGGCATCACCTGCGGAACAGTCACTTGGCTTTCCTCCCATCCCTGGCCAGCGCAGGCCTCAGGCGAGGGTCGTTGGGCAGAAACAGACGAGAGGCTGAGATGGACTCTCACAGCTGGGCAGGTACTCCAAGTAACCCAAAAAAGCCTGAAAACCTCCTCAACATTTTAATTAAATGGACAAAGATGGAATAAATTTGAATAAGTATGAAATATTTAGGGCTATATTTTATTTACATTTAAACAATGGAGGGTTGAAAAGGTGCGTTGTGTTTTAAGACCTGTCAAAACGAAGGAACCCTCGAAAAAATCCCCCACTTCCTTTTAAGAATCCCTTGAAAACAAGTAAAGTTGAGTAGAAGCATAATAAAGATGAATAAATACAAACAAGTTAAAATTAAGGTATAATTTTGAAATTGAGAGGTATAAAATGGGGCTTGGGGTGTTAAAAGGCCTCAAGCTGTTGAAGAAGCTTTTTTTGTTTTGTTTTGAGGGGGTTTTTTTGTTTTGTTTTGTTTTGTTTTGTTTGGTTTTTTTGTTTTGTTTTGTTTTGTTTTCCCGCTGTTTTGGTGACAAAGGGACCCCCCACAAATACGGTGGGATCTTCAAACCCCACCTCCCTCCTGGACAGGAGAAGAAAAAAACCATTGGCCCTTTGCTGAGGTGGGGTGGGTACCCAATAATCAGAGCAGGCCCCAAAATCAGCCCCCCAGTTCCCTCCCCACCTCTAAAGACACAGAAAACCTTGATACCTAGCCCTCCCATATTCTCCCCCATTCCAAATTGCCCCTTTCCCCAAGATGCCCTGAAGCTCCCCAGCCACTGTAACCCCCACAAAGCTCCTCCAGAAGCTGCCCTGGACATCCTGAGACCCCTTCCCACCTCCAAATGCACGGAGCCAGTCATCCACCAGTGCAGCCGCATGGCTGAGGGGCTGCGGGGGC
Source organism: Erithacus rubecula (assembly GCF_903797595.1). Classification (NCBI taxonomy): domain Eukaryota; kingdom Metazoa; phylum Chordata; class Aves; order Passeriformes; family Muscicapidae; genus Erithacus; species Erithacus rubecula. The sequence goes on along the minus strand of NW_027636054.1, from coordinate 99,080 downwards.
CATTTCGGGGGTACAGCTCCTCCCAGCCTCCCCTGAAGGGGCTGAAGCCCTGCAGGTTCTTGGTCAGGACACCCTCACCAGCTCCCACCTGAAGGCCACCAGGGTGTCCCCTCAGGCCATGGCCGTGTGTGAGTACCAGTGGCAGTGGCATGGGGGAGGGAGGGGAGAAGAACCTTTTGGCTTCAGCAAAACATCTCCTCATCTCTCACAGTCCTATGAAGTCTTTGTTCTTCTACACAAAGTTCAGGAGTTTAGCATGAACCTGGCTGAGGAGCAGTCCATGTCAATTAGTAAAGTTTGCAGAAAATATAAATTGATTTAGCTAGTTGTAATGATCATGCATCCTGTGTTTTACGAAGGGTACACACTAAGTGGGGCATGGATAGGCAGATCGGGATGTCCTGAGTACCTTCCTAATACTTCAGCCAACGGGGAAAGTGAATGAGAAGAAAATGTGGCCCGGAAATGAGGAGAAAAGAAGGCTACTTGCTCCAACTAATTGAGAGAGACCCCACTGGACACACGCCTCATGGACTCTCTCCCTTTGTTCGAATCAAGTGACTCCACTGCCTCCTTTATGGACATGAACCTCTAGCGATGTGAATTTTATGCTCTGGGGGATGGGGGGCACTGGAGCTCCTCTACCTGGGGAGGGGAAAGAATAAACCAGTATAAACCAGTCCAGACTGGGGCAGCTGGGGAAATTTCAGAGTCACGAGGGGGCAGTGGAAGCGAGGCAGGGGAGGGGGGCAGTGATTGGCAAGAAGGGGCAGGGAGAAGTTCCCGCCTCGGCCGCTCCCCCCTCAGGGATTGACTATGGGGGGGCGGCTCCCGCCCAAACCACGGGCGGGGAAACCTCTGCTCAGGGATTGGCTGGACGGGACGGGGGCAGGACGGGAGCAGTTCCTCAACATTTCAATTAAACGGACAAAGATGGAATAAATTTGAATAAGTGTGAAATATTTAAGGCTATATTTTAGTTACATTTAAACAATGGGGGGTTGAAAAGGTGCATTGTGTGTTAAGACCTGGCAAAACCAAGAAACCCCCGAAAAAATCCCCCAAATCCTTTTAAGAATCCCTTGAAAACAAGTAAAATTGAGTAGAAGCATAATAAAGATGAATAAATACAAACAAGTTAAAATTAAGGTATAATTTCGAAATTGAGAGGTATAAAATGGGTCTTGGGGTGTTAAAATGCCTCAAGAAAGCACCAAAATCCCCAAGCACTAAATTCCCCTTACACCTGGGCTGGCTGTCCCACAGTTCTAGTAAAGAGTCCTCCAGTAGCTCAGGGGAGCAGCAGCCCTCTTGCTGAGGCACAGAAATGGGTCAGTGCCACAAATGTGTGCTTTGGAAATCAGGGTAGGGTTCCTCCATGCTGTCAGAACTCTAATAGAGCTGTGGTGGCTGAGGGATGTACGTGGGAAGGGTTTTTCTGCCATGAACTGGACTTGTTGACCATCTGAGCTCTGTTCAGGGGCAGTCTGGGAGCCTGTTCCTTTCCCTTCCCCAGGGGCAGAGTGTTGGTGAGGGCTGGAGTTGGAGGCTGCGTGTGCCCGACAGCCGGTACCGTGGGGCTGCGGATGCTGCTGCCAGCGTGGGCTTGTCTGAGCTGGGCCTTGTGCCTCTTCCAGGTGTCCCTGCTGCAGTCACAGCTGGCCCGGGACTGGCAATACCGGCAGAACTACACTGAGAGCTGCTCAAAAACCAGGCAAGAGCTGTCAGACCTTCACCAGAAGCTCTCCTGCTCCTTTGCAGCTCTGCTCAAGGAGCCCAGGGCTGCTCTTGTGGAACAGAGACTTGAAGCTGCATTGATCTCTGAACTGATGTCACTTGGCAGTGACAGCCTTGGGCCATCAGTCTCTGCAGAGACAGGCCCTGGAGAAGGCAGGTGCAGCTCTTCTCTTCCACGGAGAATTTGTGCCCTGCCAGTTCCTGTCAACTGGGACACAGAAGTCCTCCATAGGACACAGAAGAGTGCTATTGAAGATCAGGGCAAAAAATACTTACTAAAGCTTTTCCAAGCATACCCATATGGTTCTTGAAGGTCTGTTCCTAGTGAGGAATCTTTGATGTAATCAGCAAGAATTTTCTTCTGCCTAGAAGATCTAGATATATTGCCAAACACAGTGCAGAGAAAAAATTGCACTTGTGACGGTGTCATTTCTGATGTATTTTATAAGCCTTAAACACTGCAGCTCTTGGCATTTCTCTGCAGGAATTTCAAAAGCCCCCGAAACACCATTTTTCCTCCTCATGTGACTGTTCTAAACACAAGGCTTTCTTTTCCATGAATATTTGTAAGCACCAAGAATCTTTATGGGCTTTTTCTTACATCTCCCCCATGTCAGGGAAGACAGAAGAATTCCTGTGAGTCAGGAACTAAGCGCATCCCTAAAGAGGATGTGGTTCTTGAGAATGCTGAACCTTAAAATAGATGCTGTCTGGACCAGCAACTTGTAACTCGTGTTCTGAGCCAGGGCCCTGCCCGGCACGACTGTGGGGACACGGGGAGGCAGGGCAGGTGCCAGAGCCAGCAGGGAGCTGGGGCTGGGGAGAGCCGGGGAGGGCCATTCCACCAGTCCCTGGAATGATGGGCTCCGGATCCTGGCAACCGTCAACAGGCCATGGAATGTTGGAATGTTGGGGGTTGGACCCTGGCAACCGTCAACAGGCCATGGAATGTTTGGAATGTTGGGGGTTGGACCCTGGCAGCCGTCAACAGGCCATGGAATGTTTGGAATGTTGGGGGTTGGACCCTGGCAACAATTGACAGCTCCTGGCTCAGTGGGGTTTGGACCCTGGAGCTGTCAACAGCTCATGAGCATTGGGGCTCAGACCTTGCCAAGGCCAACGGCACCTTCTTGAGTGCTATTGACCTTGGAAAGAACAACAACATCTGGCAATTGGGGCCAGACCCTGGAAAGGCCAAGGGCCTTTGGCGACTGGGGTTAGACCCTGCAAAGGCCAAGGGCCTTTGGAGATTGGGGTTTAGATCCTGCAAAGGCCAAGGGCCTTTGGTCACTGGGGTTTAGACCTTGCAAAAGTCAGCGACCTGTGGACACTGCGATTTGGCGACTGTTGGTGCCAAAGGAGCAGATGGACAGCCGGCGGGTGAGTGAAAAAGCCACTGCTCTCCGTGTGCCAGACCCAGCAGGGACCTGGCTGGGCTGGGCGTGTGCCTCAGGGGAACTGGTTCCCTTTGGGAATAGCAAGGGATTAACAGTTGGCTGTTCCAGAGCTTTGGTGCTTGCTGTGGGGACAGGCCTGGGAGAGAATGGGGGCTCCTGGCCACATCTCCCGCTCCATCCTTGTTCCACTGGAATCCGTAGGCACAAACAAGGGAGCAGCTTTTCATTGCCTTCCCTTGAGCCCAATTTACAGCACAGCCTCAGCAATTCCCAGAGACAAGAATGGGTTTCTCCCTGACATCTCCAAGATGATCCGCAGAGGTCCAGAGGAGGCCATGGGATTAATAGGAAGATGCTCCAAGGGCTGGAGCATCAGCGCCAAAGGAAAAGGATGCAAGAGTTGCTGTTGTTCAGCCTGGGGAAGGTTCCAGGGTGACCTTAGAACCCCTTTCCAATGCCTGAGGGGGCTGCAAGAGAGTTGGAGGGGAACTTAAGCCAGGGGCCTGCAGGGACAGAACAAGGGACAGTGACTTCCTACTGAGACATGGCAGAGATAGATGGGATATTGGGAGAGAATTCTGCCCTGTGAGGGTGCTGAGGCCCTGGCACAGGTTGTCATGAGAAGCTGTGGCTGCCCCTGGATCCCTGGAGTGTTCAAAGCCAAATTGGACTGGGTTCTGGGCAGCTCCCCTTCTGGTGTTCTTAAAAGTGATGAGACACCTTCCAACATGTTCATGTGTGCTACTGTCAAACTACTGGGCTGGAAATATTCCAAAGGAGGGGAGGAAGAGCTCAGCTGGAGTTGCTATGCTTTGGGACAGGCTGGGAAGCACTTAGAGGTGGCTGCCTCAGGAGCAGCCATGCAGTCTGAGTGTGCTCTGCCCTGTGCTCTTGCAGGGAGCTCGAGGACTTTCTCACCAGGGTCGTTCCTCCAGATCCCCGCAGGTGATTAAACAGTGCAGGGTGTTGGTTACAGTCTGAATAATGGTACCTGGAGTTTTCTTGGAGTGACAGATGTGGTTTTGTTGGAGCAATGATTTTGGAGAAGGATGTAGTTACTTTTTTAACAGCTAGTTGTGATGAAGATAGGCGTGGTGTTCTTCTGGGAATTTAGTGGGAAAGGTTGCTCTGATGTTTCAAATTTCAGATTTTATTTAGGTAGGAAATCCTTGGCTTTTCTCCTTGGCTGGGGCATCTCCCATAAGGTATAACTCCTTGTGGGGAGGAGTTGTGAGGGATGGGTCATGGAAGAGATAAGGAGCCCTGCTCCACCTGGTTTCAGCAGATGCTGATAGAATGTATACTTCTGCTTGCATCTTGCATTGCGACTTAAGACATTATCTACTCCTTATTCTATTACCATCTGCATCCTAACTTATATAATACCTTCTTTCAACTCTGCTATGTATTTTTGTCCACAGTGAAACTTTACACACAGTTCTCAATTAAGATTAGGTTTTTCTGTGGTACTCAATGGGTTTCTTTATCTTTCTGCATTACCTACTAAGTGTAACAAGGTTTTGAGCAAAAACAGTTGTACGGATTGGTTTGCCTTTGCTTGAGGTGGGTCTAATCTAAACAGTCTTAAAATACCTTTTATGTGTACTACAGGGACTTTATCCCCATGCACTGTGTGCAAGGCTTCAGACTGGGCAGGACTTGCTTGAGTGATGGACTCTCAGGTGTTGACTATTTAGGTGGCTTTTGTTAAGTTCATTTCTCAATTTTTGGATGTTTCCCTGCCAAGTGCCTTGAGGGTAATTTGAAGTAGTCTGTTGTACAGTTCAACTTTTCTGGCAGCTGGTGTGTGATAAGGGATATGATCTATTTATTCAATGTCCTGGTTTTTGGCTGAGGTGTTTCTAAGGCTGTTCTTGAAATGGGTCCTGTTGTCTGAGGATTCTCTCAGGGGTGCTGTGTCTTTATAGGACTTGCTTTTTTGGGCTTCAGACGGTGTTTTGAGTAGCAGTGTGAGGTACAGGGTGGGTTTCTAATGATGTAGCGGTGGCTTCTACAATTGTGATCACGTAGCACTTGCCTTGGGTGGTTTGAGGCTGTGTGTTGAAGTTCATTTGCTGGGCTTATTTATACTTATATTTGGAATACTGTCCCCCATATTAGAGAGGCTTTATTGGCCTGGCTTGCTTGATTTTAGCACATGTCTTAGAGTTATGGATAACTTGAGAAATGCAATTTATAGTTAAATCTGCTTTTCAGTTTTGTGCCTACTTATAGGTTGCAATATTTTTCCACTCATCAGCAGCCTCAGTTGGTTTTCCTTTCTGTTGCTAACTGGCCTTTTTTTCTCTTTCTAGCTAACTCCACAGAGCATTGGTTACTATTTCTGATTCAGTATGAAGGTAGAAATTTGGCCAGTTCTGTCTTTCAGCAGTGTCCAGAGCCAGCTGAATGGCTTTGAGTTCAGCAAGTGCACTTGATTCACCTTCTCCTTCAGTAGCTTGTGTGACTCGTCGTGTGGGGCTCTCTGTGGCCACTTTCCACTTCTGGTTCATCTGAAAGTTTTTATCTTGTGGCCGGTTTTAAGTATTTTTAAAATTTCAGGGTGATTTGTGTTTCTAATCCGGCCATGCTGTGTGATGAGAGCAATCCATGGGCTCCATGTGGTGTGGGTGGCATGGTGGGTAGAGGAGCCTTTTCTTTAAACATCCACCCCAGCACCGGGTGTCAGGGTGCCAGGAAGAGTGGTGCTTTTGTGATAATTTCTTTTGAGATGGCTTGAACTTTCCCATAGGTGGATAAGATAGTGATGGGTTCTCAGTTGGTTTTTTTTTTTTTGTGAGTGTAGTTTGCATCTGACATTCTGTAACTTTGACTCTAGAATTCTAGTGATCGGCCTCAAGTCTCCCCCAGGCACCTTCTGCTAAAGGCTCCAGGACAAGCCATTGTTCTTGGCTGCAGAGTAAAGCACATTCCTCGCTTCTGGTCCCGTCCTGACTGGGCCAAGGGCACTGCATGAGCGATTTTCTGCTTGCTCTGGGTGAAGGTTTGTTGCTGTTCAGGGCCACAGCTGGAATTGTTCTTCTTGGGGTGACCAGGTAGAGAGGGCTCACAATCTGGCTGCACTCAGGAATGCATTCTCTACAAACCTATGGCCCCTAGGAAAGCTTGTGTTTCCTTCTTGCTGGTTGGTGGAGACACTGTAATGATCTCATTGATCATTTCAGTGGGGATCTGGCTCTGTCCATCTTGCTACTCTACTCCCAGGAACTGGATCTCTCAGGCACGTCCCTTGACTTTGCTCTTCTCGATGGCAAAACCTCCTACCAGCAGAATCTGGATGATCCTCTCTCCTTTCTCAAATACTTTTATTGCTGTGTTCCTCCACACAATGATGTTATTGATGTATTGCAGATGTTTTGGATCTTTACACTTTTTCAGTGCAGCCTGGATCAGCCCGTGGCAGTTGGTGGGGCTGTGTTTCCACCCCTGGGGAAGTTGGTTCCAGGTGTGCTACACGTCCCTCCAGGTGAAAGCAAACTGAGGCCTGCACTCTGCTGCCAAAGGAATGGAGAAAAATGCATTGGCCATGTCAATGGTGCCACTTTGCTGCCTTGGGCTCCAGCTCCTCCTGGAGATCCAGCGTGTCCGGCACGGCAGCGCTCAGCACTGGAGAATCAACGACTGGGAGAGAGAGGGGGTCTACTGACTGCTGATCAGAATCCAAATTTACTCTCAGCTACATACGCTTATATACAATTTTTAGGAAAGTTGTCAGCCCGGAGCCGCCTGGCGATCGCCCGGCACCGGCGGGGCTGGGGCTCGGCACAGCGGAGAAGGGCGGCACCGGAGCCGGGGGACCCTCTGCGGCCCCATAAGGGGGACCCCCGGCACCCTGGAACGGGGAGCCCGGATTGGGGAACCCCGGCAGCCTGGAGATGTTGGGATCATGGACAAGGGAGACCCAGGGTGTGAAAAACACAGTTCACTCTTTGGGAGAATTAAAAGGTTTAATATAAAGTACAATAGGAGACATACAGAAAGCAAAGGGTTTAAACAGCCGGGTGATTGGCATGCTGCCGAGAGCACATCCGGGAACACACCTTTAAATACCTTTTACAATCCATCCCTTTGTTACATATCCATAGACCTTCATGCATAGTCAGCTGTTTCTGGGAACTGTTTAGCATGGCCACTCCTTGGGTCCGCCTTTTTAGAGCGTGCCTGTTTCTTGGCCTGTGGTTTTATTCTTCTCCTTATCCCTTTTAATTTGGGTGGTGGTCCCAGCTGGTGAGTGTTGATAATTGTCCTGTCAGCTGCAGGGTCCCCATCACATGTTCACGGGCTGTTATCTTTGACTAAGTGGGTAGTTTAAGCATACTATCTCTAAAAAACTTATGTCTGACTTTTACTATTAACCAAGACTATATCCATATAGAGATGCTATTTTAACATTATACTTATAGCATTTATCCCAATACTTGCAAAGAGCCAACATGTCATGCATTTATAGCAATACCCCCCATCTGTATTTTTACACGTCTTTTGGCTTGACCAATATTCCTTGTTTTCCAGTCTCCATTTTTTTCTTGTTTTCCTCATAGCTCATTTTTACTTCCTTCAAGGGGTCTTTTATACCTTTTTGTTCCTTTAACACCAAGATCTTTTGTGTTTTTCCAGATGTAGCCAATTCTGGGTCCACAGGCATTGTTACAACTTGCAAGCCTTGAACCAGGCTGGTGATCAGCCGAATAAAGCAGGATCAGACAAGGAAGAAAGGTCAAGCCAGCTGTAGCACATAAAAGGAAGAAGCCCCGCTGCTTCCACCATTCAATTCCCAATACATTGTCCCACCAGCTAGTGTTTAGCATAGATTCCCATTTTTGTACTGGTACATGAGCTATTTTTCAGATATCATTGACTATATCCAGTACAACATCCCCATTGTCACCTATCTTCAAACAACAATCTGATATATTAAATTTTCCACACACACCTCCTTCTTCTGCCAGCAAGTAATCTAAAGCCAGTCTGTTGTGATACACTGCAGCCCTTGTTTGACTTTGTTAGTTCGCTATTAATTCCATTGCTGGACCAGTTTTGTTTGTTATTACCTCTACCACTGCCTGGAGCCTTGTAATGTGATTTAACATGTAAATTGGAGTTTGGTACCCCAGCTCCCATCTTGTGCCCATATGTTTCAATTATGGGAAGGGAGTTCAAGGTATGCTCTTTCCCCACATATCCAAAATAAGCCATCAGATGCTTTCCAATAATTATTCGTTTGTTGAGTTATGTTTTCCCAAAATTTGGATATTTCTGGGATTCCATAGTAAGGATTTTTGCCTGTATCATTACATTGAAAAAGTCTTAATTCTGTCATTATATGCACACTTTTCCCTTTTTGTTTTTCCCTGGGTCCAATACTGGGTTGGTTCCTCTGGGATCCACCACGTCGATGTTCCATTACTCACTTTGTATCTCTTACAAGGAGTATTTCCTACTTCTTGATGAAATTTTTTCCCAGTGCACCAGAGACATTCTTCCCCTATCACTGTTGAACTTAAAATCCACCCTTCTGGTCACCTTCCCCCCTTGGGATTTGTCTGATTCCACTTAAGGAGTTCAATTGGACCTGAGCTGCTGCCTTTCCATGGCCATTCTTCTGACATGAGAGCCCCTCACAGACCCAGCAGTTAGTTATGTTAAGCTCTTCATTTATTCTTTCTCCTAGTTCTACAAATTGGTTCTTTCCCAGTCTCCAGATATTTATCTCTCCTTCCAGTTGCTTTTCAACTTTTGCATACAAATGTTGAAGTGAAATTGGTACAATTTTAGGCTGTGGGGCTATTTTTCCTTTTATATTTATTAATTGTTCTTTTACCAAATCTTGAGCCTTACTGTTAATGATATATGTAAAACAAATCAATTTCTCTCCTTTTGGACATGTGATTTCCAATTTGCCATCACTTATCCCAAGGTTTTCTGCAATCCAGTATTTTTTCCCCTTGTGTTCACAAGTACTTAATTTGGATGGGTTATAACAGTGGCTGTTGGCATGGGTGTGTGTAATAAGGAAAGAACCTCGGTGTCTCTCCATGTGCAGCTTCCAGCAGCATCTGTAACATGGCCCTGCCAACCTCCCGACGGGGAAAAGGCAAAAATGAGTGACAGAAAAAGGAATAACAGAGGTCTGGTATGGGTTATACCTGCACCTCCCATGCCTGTGGGATTGCAGCCCACAGCAGGTGTTATGATATTCTCAGTGGCAGATAGAGAGACCAATCTGATCTTGCCCTCTATTTCCTTGTCACTTGCTGGTTTTGACACTCCTTAGCTGCAGATTCTTACTGTTTCCCCAGCTCGGGTATTTCCCTGTCAACAGGTATTAGTAACTCCCATCCATGAAATAAAGTTACTATTTTAGTGGTTCTTAATTTTATCAGGATAGGGATAAGATTTGGTATGCAGAACTTCTTATTATGACATTGCAAATTGTATGTTATACAATATCAGTTTTATAATTTAGGCCTTTTATACTTAATCCAGTGAGTATGTTCAATGTTTAGAGCGAGTCAGACAGGATATACCGTGTGGCATTGATGGAAGTTGTCATTTGGGTCCTCCCAATTTGTCATCAACTGGTCCTCTCTGAAGAGTCAGTTTAGTGTCACCAGGTTCAGATGTTTTATTCCACTCTTTAGGTTTCTCCACAGCTCCTTTGATTCTGCTGCCGTGGATCCACCCGTGTTCCCTGCTCCGGACAGCGGCTTCAGTTGTCAGCAGTACCTGAAAAGGACCTTCCCATTGTGGGGTAAAGATTGTTCTTTCCATGTCTTTACCACTACCCTGGATATTTTGGATTCTAAAATTTAGAGGTGTAGATTGAGGGATTATTCCTTTTAATTGCAAATTTTCAAGGGTTGTTGCAATTGTGTTGATATATCCTTTAACACTCTTTTCCCCTAATTCATAAGTGACAGTTTCATGTTGGGTGGTCAGAAAAGGGTAACCCAAATATCATTTCATAAGGTGACACTCCTAGGTCAGACCTAGGTTGTGTTCAGATCCTCAATAGAGCCAAAGGTAAACATTTCACCCAGGACATCTGGGTTTCAATCATTAATTTTGTTGGAGTTCTTTTTAAAGTCTAGTTCATCCTTTCTACCCAGCCCGAACTTTGTGGATGCCATGGTGTGTGTAATTCCCACTTTATTCCCAAAGTTTGAATTATCTGCTGTAGGACTTTTGATGTAAAATGTTTTTCTGTGTCTGAGTCTATTCTATTAACCATTCCATACCTGGGAATAATTTGTTTCAAAAGGGTTTTACAGACCACATTAGCTGTGGCTCTGACAGTGGGAACAGCTTCTACCCAATGAGTTAGATGATCTGTTATTACTGATAAAAACTTCCATCTCTGTACTTGGGGAAGTTCAGTGAAGTTTACTTGAATACTTTGAAATGGTTGGAGTGCTAATTCATGGCCCCCAAGGGTTGTTTTTCTCATTACCTTTTTCTTTACCTTTTGACAGATTATACATCTTTGAGTTACTTGTTTTGCCAATCCAAAAATCCCAATACACCCGTAATTCCTTAGGAAGTGATCACACAGAGCTTGAGTACCCCAATGAGTCTTTTGATGTATATTCTCTAATATTTTTCTAGCAAGCACCTTATTAAGTAATTGCCTGCCATCAGGAAGCTTCCATTTCCCAAATGCGTCTGACTTTCCCCTTATCCTATTAATTCTTTTTCTTCAGCTTCAATAAATTTTGAAATTGCTAATTCTTCCCTTTCTGGATCAAAATTAGCATGACTTTCTCGACCCCATTTTCTGCTGCATCTTTAGCTTCTTGATCTGCCAAGTTATTTCCCCTTATTTCTGGAGTCATTCCCTTTTGATGTCCCTTGATATGTACCACAGCTCTTTCCTGAGGCAGGTTCAATGCCTCTAAAAATTCCAAAATGAGGCCCTCATGTATTAATTCCTTTCCTTTTGAATTAAGTAAGCCCCTTTCTTCCCAAATTTTTCTCAAAAGTGTGTTCTACTCCAAAAGCATATTTTGAGTCAGTATATATGGTTCCCTTTTTATGTTTTAAATATTCCAATGCTCTTTTTAGAGCATATAACACACAGGTTTGAGCTGACGAATTGGAAGGTAGTTTAACTTTTTCAATAGTTTGCATTTTTTCCCATTAATTAAAGCATATCCTGACATTCTTTTTCCTTGTAAACATCTGGAGGAACCATCAACATATATTTTTTTCCCTTTCAAGAAGCCCTGTTCTGCCAGATCTTCTCGAATCTTTGTTTGGCATTGGATAATTTCTAAACAATCATGTACCAAATCACTTTTTGGTTCCCCATATAGAAATTGAGCTGGGTTTAAACTTTTGTCTATTTCTAGTATCAAATCTGTTGCCTTTTGGGGCATGTATTTGAACACTGACCATGTTCTGCATAGAGTCCAGCTTGGGTGTTGGGGCTGTAGAATGGTAACCGTAAGTGAGAGCAATTGCCGGGTTTAGTACTGTGTTTAAACGTGGTTGGTACACAGCCTTTTGGCCAGTGAGTGACTTCTAAAAAGTCGTCCTTTTTAGGTGGTTTCCACCGGTTACCTGTTACGATGGTTTCACAGCCCCAATACCTGCAGAACCAATAGTCTGCGTAGGTGCAGTAACTTCTTCAAGGGTTAACACTAGGACACCAATACAATCCTTGGCTAACTGGGTACAAACCACTTAGTTTTCCGTTGGTGATGTCTACTGCATGTATGGTCCAGCTGGGCGCGTTGGTTTTGGAACATCCGATGACGGTACCCGTAAGTAGGTTGCAAAATGTCCAGACGTAGGGCCGATAGGGGTAGTTGCTTGTTTCTGCTTGGATGGCATAAGGCAGGCTTAACAGCAGCAAAATACTGGAGCACAAAAATGGGTCACAGCAGCAAGCCTGTTAAAAGAAACTCAGAGGTTTCATTAGTTTTGGGCAGCACGGGTTTTATGGATTTTAAAGGACACCACTTAGTGACGTTATCTTTTTCTACCGCCGCGTACCCTTTGCCTATTACAACTAGCTTCCAACCTGTCTCCCATTCCCCTAATTCATTTTTGATGCTCACTGGTGGACCCGCTCTGACGGCTTCTACGGCCCAATGTTTTTGAGAAGGGGCTTGGTTTTGGTCTCCTCTGGGAAACTGATTTAACACGAGCATGGCAGTTATTAATAGGCGTGGTTGATCAGGTGGGGGAATGGCATTAGTGAACCCTTCTGCCTTAGCCAGAGTTTCTAGCTTAGCCTTTAGGGTTTGATTGGCCCTTTCCACTATAACCTGTCCTGTGCTGTTGTACGGGATGCCCTGCTTTAGGGTGATGCCCCATTTGGTTGTGAATTCCTGAACTGAATTAGTGATAAAGTTTGTCCCATTGTCTGTTTTTATTTGTTTCGGGATACCAAGCCAGGCCATGGCTGTTAACCAATGTTGAATGGTGGCTTTGGAGTTAGCTTTGGCATGTTGAGTCACTATAATCATGCTGCTGTACATGTCGACTGTTCCAGCAAGCCACACTCTGGGCTTCAGCAGCTGGCATAGAGTGAAGTCTGTTTGCCAGATCTCTGAGGCCTTTAGGCCTCTGGGATTGATGCCACAGGACCATAGGGGTGACTTTTGACAGTGTGGACAAGTGCTACTATGTGCTTGGCATCTGATATCAAAATGCTGCACCGCTTGGCTAGTGCCTTTGCTCCTATGTGAAGTGATTCATGTAATTGGCGTGCTTCTTGCGAAGTCCATAGGCCTTTTGCTGATGCGTCAGCTTTGTCGTTGCCTGTTTGATAGAACCCTTTAACTGGGTTATGACTGTTGACATGCACGACTGACACAGTGCCTTGATGAGAGTAAAGTGCCTCTTCAATCACTATGGCAGCGGGTGAGGTGGAAACACCTGGATTGGACATTGCTTGGCACAGCTTTGCGACAAACATGGAATCGGTGATAATGTTGAGATGTTCAGTCTGAAACAGGTTGCATGCCAGCACTACTGCTGAGGCTTCTAGTAGCTGCACTGACAGAGATTAGTCTCTTTTCTTAACACACTGCCATTGGTCTCATTCTTGCCACACAACTGCTGCAGTGGAAGTTGTTGAGGACGCATTGGTAAATACAGTTGGGCCTGGCAGGGGTTGGTTCCTGACCTTCTGTGGCAGGTCGATATCCACTATGGCCAGCAATTGAGTCCATGGGGTGCTTTGCAGCGTAGCACAGCTCTCCTGCGAAACCGACAGAGCTAGGGCAAGGCACTCCGAGATTGTCACAGATGATGACGGGATCTGCTTCCGAAAGCGTAAGTATATTTTTGCAGGTTCGAAACCTAGGTGACTCAAAGCAAGTTTTCTGCCTTTCATGATTAGGTTCCCGAGGCATTCCACTCCTGGGGTAAAGGCTTGTGACAGTCTCCCTAGGGCTACCCATTGTACTGGTTTTGCTAGGTCAGGAGGTCCTTGTGCTAACACTCCGACTCCCCCTTCTTTTGTGAAGTGCACATACAAATCTAGTGACAGGCTTGGGTTCCACCTGGAAAGGATTGCAGTGGAACAACTGTTGTTCGATGTAGTCGAGCGAGTGAGCGGCTTCTTCTGAGATGGTTTTTTGCTCCCATGGATGCTTGCCTTTGAGGAGGTCATACAGCAGGGACATGACCTCTGGTGGAATAAGGACAATGTTGCGCAGCCACTGTAGTGACCCTACTACTTGCTGTGTGTCGTGTAGCATTTTGATGTCGTGACGGATCTTGATTGTGGGAGGTGATACGTTGGAGCCATTAATTTTCACACCTAAAAATGTGACTGAAGGACCTGTCTTTATTTTAGCTTCGGCTTTTTCAAAGCCATTGGCTTTCAGGACCTCAGAAGCTGTTGTCACAAGACTGTCCACTTGGTCAGGTGAGGGACCCGCTATCAGGATGTCGTCCATATACTGGATGACGGTGGCTTCGGGATTTGCTGACCGGACTGGCGCTAGGGCTCGACTTACAACAATTTGACAGATGGTGGGAGAGTTTACCATTCCTTGGGGAAGGACCTTCCACTGGAATCGAAGATTGGGTTGTTGCCCATTGGGAAACACGATTGAAAAGGCGAACCGTTCTTTGTCTTGTTTGTGCAGGGGTATTGAAAAGAAGCAGTCCTTGATGTCGATTACTGCGCAGGGCTGGTCTGTCGGGATAAAGGAGTTGCTGGGTAGTCTTGTCTGCACGGGGCCTATCGGTTGAATTTTCTTGTTGACAGCTCGCAAGTCGTGAAGCAAGCAAAAGCCTTTGCTACTGCGTTTGGGTATTACAAATCCTGGTGTGTTCCATGGAGAAACGGATAGTTCGATGTATCCCTTTTATAATTCTCATTGGACCAGTTGAAGGAGGATGGACATTCGAGGCTCTGGTATGGGCCACTGCTCTATGTACACAGGATCTGATGATTTCCACGTCAGTCGAATTGGGAGTTGTGGGGACGCTGCAGTGGCCCTTAGGGTAAATTTGTCACCCTGCACCTTAGTTGAGATAGGGCATCTCGCCCCAGCAGAGGTGGGACATTTGACAGGACATAAACATAAAGTTTGATGGTCTTTTCAGGCCCTCTCTCGGTATGTAAAGTAATTGCTATTAGCTCCACACTTTTTTGGGCGATGAAGATTCCTCCAATTCCTCCTGCAGTTGAGGCATCTTCTAACTTCCAGCTTGGAGGCCAAGATGTTTGTGGGATGACCGTTACATCTGCACCTGTGTCGACCAGAAAGGGGACGCTGATAACGAGGCCATCTGATTGAGGATGGTACGGGGAGTTTTTCCAGGGGCTTATCGTGGAGTTGTAGAAGTACTGTAGACAGACTCCCCATATTATTGGTGGGACGTTGCATTCCACTGCCAGGGCCACCCAGGGATCTCGTTCTTCGCGTTGCCTTGCTGCTGTGGGCGTAGTTGACTCTTGCGATGGCATCGGCTGGGTTACAGGGCTGGACATTGGCTGGGCCATGAAGTTGGTTACCTCCCTGGGGGGCAGTGGGTTCAGCAGGTGCTCTGTCCCGGGGTTCACGTAGCTGGGCCGCCAGATATCCCAACTGGGAGGAGGCTGCATGCGGCCCGTCTGCCCCCTCCCTCGCCCGTTTCCCTGCTTCTTGCTCCGGCACTCTCGGGCAATGTGACCCTTCTTACCGCAGGCCCAGCAAAGTCCTTTTGATCTTGGGTGTGGAGGACCTGTAGGCGGTGGTTGACGGTGACCATGATGACTTTGGACGGCCATGACCTCGGCTATGGCAGTGCCAACCACGGCTGGAAGCAGAGCCAATGCAGCGCCGACTACGGCTTGGACCGGAGCTAGGTTCTCCTCTCTCACGGCGTGCTTGATCATTGCCGCGAGACTTGCACCGGGTGGCACTGAGCGTAAGAGTTCGTTGGTGGGCTGGTTGCACTGCTGTCAAAGGCATCCTTCCAGGATGGGACCCTTTGCCTCTGATGGCAGGTCGGAGGCATCCATGGCTGCTTGGAGACAGTCCACAAATTCGGTGAAGCATTCACTCTTGCTTTGCCTGATGGTTGTTCATGGGGCTGGCTTGGCTACAATCCTGCAGGTGGTACGAATGGCTTCTCTGGCAGCGCGGGTTGTGGCTGCAATCTCAGAGGCTCGCAAGCCTTGGGCTTGTGCTTGAGGGCTAACCATTTGTGTATCGTGACCCATCAGCCACAGCAGGCTAGAGTGGTGCAGCGGGTGTTGATCCCCATTAACTTTGGCGAGCATTTTCTCTAAATTGTTCTCCCACTCTTGCTTAAACACAATCATTCCCGCCCCATCAAAAATCATGCAGCACGTTTGCTTAATGTCAAAGGGAAGCATGTCGTCATTGCTGAAAAGGCCATCGATCATGGTGGAGACCATAGCAGAATTTATCCCCTTTTCATTAATGGCTTTGATGACAGCCTGCACCTCTTTGGGGTTTACTGGAGTGTATGCCAGTAAATTGTTATCCATTCTCCTAACTGGGAATATGCGCGCCACTGTTTCGAGCAAATCAGCAAATGCAGCCTGAACCTCTTTCCAGTCTGTTAGTGGCATGGGTTTTTACAGCCCCCACTTCTTTGTGCATGGCACAGGCAAACCAGTAAGTTTGGTAAATGCAGCTGGTATATTGTCTTTATCTGAATCGGAATCTGAGCTAGATTCTGAGCTAGATGGGCATCGCTTTTTGTCCCTTTGCTTGCCCCCCCACTCATGCCATGGTACCCGCCAGATCCACCCGTACTCTCTGTCTGAGTCAGAGGAAGTTGAATGGTAAGGGTTTTCCGGGCTGCGGTACTTTTTGGTCGGACTCCGCCTTCTAAGTTTCCCGTGGTTAGGCTCTTTCCCTCCCCTTCTTCGCCTCTCTGCAGGGGAGCTTTTTGTCTTATAAGGACATGTTTTGGGGCGCACTCCCTGATTGGGCTACGAGTTCTCCTCCCCTCATGTTCACAACTGCGCATAGCCATGGCAGGAAAAAACCCCTCGCTCCGCCCTTCTCCTTCTGGCCCGATGCCATTGTCAGGTGCATAGGTTGGTGGTTTTTCCCGAACGTTTTCGGGGCCCACGTCACTAAGGATACCCGGAGGCTTGCAAACATCGTCGCAACCTAACTGGCGTTGTGGTTTAGTGGTTAAATCGGGAGTAGGGATCAGAGACCGAGACCGAGACCGCGAGCGACTGTCAGCCCGAGACGACAAACCCAAATCCGCCACGCGATCACCGAACGCAGTCTGAGTGGCAGCCCCCACCCCCACTTTCAGCATGATTTTTAAACAATTCTGTGCTGCTTTCCACGTTTCCTGTTCTAACAAAGCCTTTTCCAAAGCCTGGGTAACCCTCCCCCAGCTTTTCAGACATTTGCTAGAACCAGACATGATTACATCATGCGCAAGGGTGTTAGTACATTTCTTCCAACATCCTGGTTGCAGGATGTCCATGGGACCGTCAACGGCACCCAACTTCAACCATCGCATAACTGCGCATGGTTGGGCTTACATTGAATTCCCCACTGCTTATGCAGTTCAGCCACTACCTTGCCAAGCGCTTTCATCTTGGCAGTACGGGATCGTCCTACCGGCCAAAGTCAGTCCAGCTGCTTTGGCCGTTTCTCTCCTCCAGTGAGAATCCTGTTGCCCGAAGTCCCGCACCCGTGGGTCGGGAGACATTCCGGGGTTTCAGCACCACCATGTTGGCTTGTATTTAAGGCAGGGTGACTTGGTTCGGAGAGAAACCACAGCGAAACTACAAACTGGCCAGGCAGATCACACACTGACACCCATGGGGTGGATGGCGAAATGCATTTATTTTCTGAGAACGGCGGCTTAAATAACCGCGGAATATATTATGATTGGCTAGCATTATGGAGAGGAGGGGGCCCTATTTTCTGCGTACATCACATGATCTTCCGTGCGGCTTTTTGGCTAACCACAGACTGGGCTTCTGCCTATACAAATTTCCTCATGGATCAGGATTGATTTCCAACTATAGATGCCACCACTTAGAAGCCTGGTTATTTTTGAGTGCCAAAAGCCTCCTCTAAATAGACACTACATATGTGATGAAGTGAGCTTTATTGTACAGAAAACAAGCCCCTCTTTTTTGTCCAGAGCCCTGTGCCTGCGCCTGGGCTTCAGCCTGTTAAATTTCCTCATAGATCAGGATTTCTTGCAGAATAAAGATGCCACCAGTGAGAAGCCTGGTTGTTCTTGGAGTGCCAAAAGCCTCCTATAAATAGACATTACAAACGTGGTGAGTTGAGCTTTATTTCACTGAGAAAGAAACCTGAGTTTGTGTCCAGGGCCCTGGGACTGAGACTGGGCATCTCCTTGATAAAATTCCATGTTGAGCCTCTTTTCTTCCAGACTAAAAATGCCACCACTTAGAAGCCTGGCTGTTCTTTGAGTGCCAAACACCTCCTCTAAATAGATATTGCGTAAGTGGTGAATTCAGCTTCATTTTACTGAGAAACAAAAC
This sequence comes from Erithacus rubecula, assembly GCF_903797595.1. NCBI lineage: Eukaryota > Metazoa > Chordata > Aves > Passeriformes > Muscicapidae > Erithacus > Erithacus rubecula. Next base: position 80,966 of record NW_027636054.1, on the reverse strand, counting down.
TCAGTTTGTGTCCAGGGCCCTGCGACTATGACTGGGCTTCTCCTTGTAAAATTTCCATATGGATCAGGATTTCTTGCAGACTAAAGATGCCAGCATTTAGAAGCCTGGTTGTTCTTTGAGTGCCCAAAGTCTCCTCTAAAAAGGCCTTGCAAAAGTGATGAAGTGAGCTTTATTGTACAGTGAAACCAGCCCCTGTTTTTTGCCCAAGGCCCTGGGACAGAGATTTGGCTTCTGCCTGTTAAATTTCCCTATGGTTCAGTATTTCTCCCAGACTAAAAAGGCCACCACTTAGAACCTTGGTTACAAGTGCAGTCACAAACACTTCCTCCAAAAGTTATGAGGAAACTGGGAGAGTGTGTTTCTTTTCAAAGGGTAAAGGGTTCCTGTTTGTGTCCAGGGCTCTGTGCCTCACACTGGCTTTCTGCCTGCTAAATTTCCCTAAGAATCAGAATTTCTCCCAGACTAAAATGCCACCATTTTGAAGCCTGTTTGTTCTTTGAGTGCCAAAATCCTTCTCTTGATAGACATTGCCAAAGTGGTGAACTGAGTTTTATTTCACTGAGAAATAAACCTGAGTTTGTGTCCAGGGCCCTGGGATTGAGACTGGGCTTCTCCCTGTAAAATTCCATGTTGAACTGCTTTTCTCCCAGACTAAAGGTGCCATCACTGAGATGCCTGGCTGTTCTTTGAGTGCCAAACACCTCCTCCAAATAGACATTGCAAAAGTGCTAAATTCAACTTCTTAAATCAGAGAAATAAACCCCAGATTGTGTTAAGGGCCCTGTGTCTTACACTGACTTTCTGCCTGCTAAATTTCCCTAATGCTCAGGATTTCTCCCATACTAAAATTGCTACCACGTGCCTAAGCTTTGAGATGCAGAGAAGACATTGGTGTGTGCAATGGAAAGGGAGAAATGCTATGTCGTGTGCACGCTTTCTCCTCAGCTTCAAGTACACTTCCGTACTTTTCGCTATGCAGAGTTGAAAGAGTGCATAAGACTCTTACAAGAAGGAAGGCAGAATGGTACAAAACAGAAGGCTTAGAAGAAAAGTCCACATCCCAGGCGTGTTTTGGCAGTAGCTAGACCTAGCTGCGGAGAGTTCTGTGTGAGCAGTAGATGTCAGTTCAGCTCTGTTAGAGAGAAATCGCTGCAAAACACAAAACGCGAACAGGGAAGACTCAGAGCGCCAGAGTGCTCTGCGAAGCTCCCTAGTTTTCAGTGACTCCAGGGGCTGCAGTATCTGTTTTGTCCACAAGTGGGCAACACTAGTGGAAGGGGTCGGGGGGGCTGCAGTTCTGGTTTCGTAATAAAGGGGGCAGCACTTCTGAAGGGGAGGGGGGGGGGCGCAGCAGAACTGGTTTTGTCCACAAGGGGGCAGCACTACTGGGAGGGGCTGCAGTACCGGTATTGCCTGAAAGGGGGAGCACTACTGAAAAGTAGGGGTGGCAGTACCGATTTTGTTTACAAGAGCGCAGCACTACCTGAGGCGGGGGGGGGGGGGGGGGGGGGCAGCCGTCCCGGTTTTGTCCGCAAGGGGGACAGCATTACTGAGGGGGGGTGGGGGCTGCAGTGCCACTTTTGTCCACAAGAGTGCAGCACTACTGAAAGGGGGGGTCTGGCAGTACCTGTTTTGTCCACAATGGGGCAGCAGTACTGGGGTGGGGGGGACCGGATTTGTCCAAGAAGGGGCAGCACTACTGAGGGAAGGGGGCTGCAGTACCAGTTTTGTTCAAAAGGGGCCAGCACTATTGAAGTGGGGGGGGGGGGGGTTGGGTGCAGTACCAGTTTTGTGCACAAGGCAGTGGCACTAGTTGAAGTGGGGGGGCTGCAGTACAGGTTTTGTCTACAAGACGGCAACACTAGCTAGGAGGGGAGGGCAGCAGTAACAGTTTTGTCCACAAGGGGTCAGCACCACTGGGTGGGGAAGCTGCTGTTCCTGTTTTGTCCACAAGGGGGCAGCAACACTAGGGGATGGGGGGATGCAGTACTGGTTTTGTCCACAATTGGGCAGTACTACTGGGGTAGGGAGGAGCGGTTGCAGGACCAGTTTTGTCCAAAAGGGGGCAGCACGATTGAAAGGGGGGGTTGGGGTGCTGCATTACCGGTTTTGTCCACAAGGGGGCAGCTCTAATGGGGGGCTGCAGTGCCGGTTTTGTCCACAAGGAGGCAGCACTACTGTGGGAGGGGCTGCAGCGCTGATTTTGTCCACAAGAAGGCAGTACTTCTCGGGGGGGGGGGGGGGGGGGGCTGCAATACCGATTTTGTCCACAAAGAGGCAGCACTACTGTGGGGGGCTCCAGTACCAGTTTTGTCCAAATAGGGGCAGCAATACTGAAAATGGGGGGCGGCAGTGCCGTTTTGTCTTTAAGGGTTCAGCACTACTGGAGGTGGGGGGGGGGGGGGCTGTAGTGCCGGTTTTTTCCACAAAAAAGCAGCCCTACTGAGGGGTGGGCAAGCTGCAGTGCCAGTTATATCCACAAGGGGTCAGCTCTACTGGGTGGGGGGGCTGAAGTTTCGGTTTTGTCCAAGAGGGGGCAGCACTACTGGGGGGGGGGGGGGCTGCAGTACAGGTTATGTTCACAAGGGGACAGCTCTACTGGTGTGGGAGGCTGCAGTAGCAGTTTTTTCACAAGGGGGCAGCACTGCTGATGGGCGAGGAGGCTGCAATACCGGTATTGTATACAAGGGGCAGCCCTAGTGAGGAGGGGGGGCTGCAATACTGGCTTTGTCCACATGGAACGCGTTTTACTGGAGAGGTGCGGCAGTACCGGTTTTGTCCAAGAGAAGGCAGCACAACTGAGGGAAGGTGAGCTGAAGTACCAGTTTGTTCTACAAGGAGGCAGCACTAATGAGTGGGTGAAGACTGCACTACATGTTTTGTACCACAATGGGGCAGCGCTGCTGGTGCAGGGGGCTGCAGTACGGTTTTGTCCACAAAGGGGCAGCACTACTGGAAGGGGGGTGGCTGCAGTACGGGTTTTGTCCACACAGGGACAGCACTCCTGGTGGGGGAGCTGCAGTGCCTGTTTTGTCCACAAGGAAGCAGCACCACTGCGGGGGTGGGGCTGCAGTACCGGTTTTGTTCAGAAGGAACAAGTTTTACTGAAGGGGGCTGCACTACCAGTTTTGTCCAGAAGAATGCAGCACAACTGAGGGAGGGCAAGTTGTACCATAGGGTTTGTCCACAAGGGGGCAGCACTAATGGAGGGGAGGCTGCAGTACCAATTTTGTCCACAAGAAAGCAGCAGTACTGGAGGGGGGGCTGCAGAACATGTTTTGTGCAAAAGAATGCTGTACTACTGAAAGGTGGGGCTGCAGTACTAGTTTTGTCCAAAACGAGACAGCAATAATCAGGGAGGGGGGGCTGCAGTACTGGTTTTGGCCACGAGAAAGCAGTACTTCTGGGGTGGGGTGGAAGGTTTCCAGTACCAGTTTTGTCCAAGAGGGGGCAGCACTAGTGAGGGGGTGGGCTGCAGTACCTGTTTTGTCCACAAGGAGGCAGCGGTACTGGTGCAGGGGGCTACAGTGCCGGTTTTGTTTACAAGGGAGAAGCACTGCTCAATAGCGGGGGGCTGCACTACCTGTTTTGTCCACAAGAAGGCAAGACTAGTGAGGAGGAGGGCTGCAGTACTGGTTTTGTTCACAAGGGGGCAGCACTGGTGGGGGGGGGGGCCTGCAGCACCGGTTTTGTCCACAAGGGGGCAGAAATACTGAAAGGGGGGGCTGCAATACTGGTTTTGTTCAAATGGTGGCAACACTGCTGACAGGGTGGGGCTGCAGTACCAGTTTTTTCCACAAGGGGGAAGCACTACTGAAGGGGGGGGGGGGGGGCAGTACCTGTTTGTCCTCAAGGGGGCAGCACTACTGAAAGGGGGAAGCTGAAGTGCTGGCTTTGTCCACAAAAAAGCAGCACTACTGTGGGGAAGGGGAGGGGGAGGGGGCTGCAGTGTCGGTTTTGTTCTCATGGGGGCAGCATTACTTGGGGGGAGGGCTGCATTACCAGTTTGGTCCACAAGGAAACAGCACTACTGGAAAGGGGGGGCTGCAGTACCTGTTTTTGTCCACAAGGGGACAGCACTACTGGTGGGAGGACTGCATTAATGGTTTTCTCCACAAGGAGGCACACCTGCTGAAAGAGGGGTGTCTGCTGTAATGTTTTTGTTCACAAGGGAGCAACACTAGTGAGGAAGGGGGGACTGCAGTGCCGGTTTTCTCCACAAGGGTGCAGAATTACTGGTGCAGGGGGCGGCTGCCGTACCGGTTCTTCCACAAGGAAGCAGCACTACTGGGGGAAGAGCTGCAATACCCATTTTGTCCACTAAAAAGCAGCACTCCTGGGGTGGGGGCTGCGGTGCCAGTTTTGTCCACAAAGTGGCAGCTCTACTAGGGAAGGCTGCTGTACCACTTTTGTTTACAAGAGGGCAGCACTACTGGTGGGGGGGAAGGTGCAGTACCGGTTTTGTCCACAATGGGCAGCACTACTGGTGGGGGAGATGCAGTACCGGTTTTGTCCACAAGTCAGCACTGCTTAAGGAGGGGCGTGTGCAGTAACGTTTTTGTCTACAAAAGGGAAACACTAGTGAGGAGGGAGGGGGCTGCAGTACCGGTTTTGTCCAAAACGGGGCTGCACTACTGAGGAAGGTGGGGCTGCAATACCGGTTTTGGCCACGAGGAAGCAGCACTACTGGGGTGGGGTGGAAAGTTTTCAGTACCAGTTTTGTCCAAGACGGGGCAGTAGTAGTGAAAGGGGAGGGCTACAGTACCTGTTTTGTCCACAAGTGGTCAGAACTTCAGGGGGGTGTGGCTGCAGTACGGGTTTTGCCCACATAGGGACAGCACTCCTGGGGGGGGAGCTGCAGTGCCAGTTTTGTCCACACGGAAGCAGCACTACTGCGGGGGGGGTGGGGGGGCTGCAGTACCGGTTTTGTCCACAAGAAGGCAGCACAACAGAGGGAGGGTGAGCTGTAGCACCGGTTTTGTCAACAAGAGGGCAGCACTAATTGGGGGCCTGCAGTATTGGTTTTGTCCACAAGGAAGCAGCACTGCTGGAGGGGGGGCTGCAGAACATGTTTTGACCAAAAGAGGGCTGCACTACTGAAAGGGGGGGGCTGAAATACCTGTTTTGTCCACAAGGGGGCAGTGCTACTGGTGGGGAGGCTGCAATACCGGTTCTTCCACAAGGAAGCAGCATTACTGGAGAAAGATCTGCAGTACCTGTTTTGTCCACTAAAAAGCAGCACTTCTGGGGTGGGGCTGCAGTGCCAGTTTTTCCCACAAAGAGGCAGCTCTACTGGGGAAGCCTGCAGTACCCGTTTTGTCCACAATGGGCAGCAGTACTGGTAGGGAGGCTGCAGTACCGGTTTTATCCACAAGAGGGCAGCACTACTGGTGGGGGGAAGAGGGCTGCAGTACCGGTTTTGTCCACAAGGGGGCAGCACTACTGATGGGGGAGGCTTCACTACAGATTTTGTCCACAGTAGGACAGCTCTATAAGGGAGGGGGGGAGGGGGGAGGGCTGCAGTACCGGTTTTGCTTAAAGATAGAGCAGCACTAGTGGTGGGTGGGGTGCAGGATTGATTTTGTCCACAAGGAGGCAGCACTATTGAAGGGGGGGTGGGGCAATAGTACCGGTTTTGTCCACAAGGGGTCAGCACAACGGAGGGAATAGAGGCTGCAGTACCGGTTTTCTACACAAGGTGGCAGAAATACTGAAAGGGTGGCTGCAGTACTGGTTTTCTCCAAATGGCAACACTAGGGAAAGGGAGGAATCGCAGTGCCGGTTTTGTCCACAATGGGTCTGCACAACTGAAAGAGGGTGGAGCTGCAGTACCTGTTTTGTCTACAAAGGGGCAGCACTACTGAAAGAGAGGGGGGCTACAGTACATCTTTTGTCTACAAGAGGGAAGCACTACTAAAGGGTGGGGCTGCACTACCTGTTTTGTCCACAAGGGGTCAGCACAACTGGAAGAGGGGGGGGATGCAGCACCTCTTTTGTCTACAGCGGGAAAGGACTACTGAAGGGGGGGTCTGCAGTACCAGTTTTGTCCACAAGAGGGCAGCACAACTGGAAGGGGGGGACTGAAGTATTGGTTTTGTCCACAACAGAGCAGCACTACTGGGGGGCCTAGGGCTGCAGTACCAGTTTTGTCCACAAGGGGACAGCACTACTGGTGGGAGGGCTGCAGTACTGGTGTAGTCCAAAAGGGGGCAGCACTACTGGTGCAGAGGGGCTTCAGCACCGGTTTTCACCACAAAGGGGCAGCACTGCTGAAGGAGGGGTGTCTGCTGTAATGTTTTTCTCCACAAGGGGGCAACACTAGTGAGGAGGGGGTGGTGTAGTATCGATTTTGTCCACCAGGGTGCAGCACTACTGGAGGAGGTGCTGCAGTACCGGTTTTACACACAAGAAAGCAGCACTACTGGAGGGGAGGCTGCAGTACATCTTTTTTCCAAAAGGGGGCTGCAATACTGAAAGGGGGAGGCTGAAGTACCAGTTTTGTCCAAAACGGGGCAGCACTACTTAGGGAGGGGGGGCTGTAATACTGGTTTTGGCCACGAGGAAGCAGCACTACTGGGGCGGGGTGGAGGGTTCCCAGTACTGGTTTTGTCCACAACGGGGAGGCACTACTAAGGGCATAGAGCTGCAGTACCTTTTTTTTTTCCACAATGGGGCAGCACTACTGGTGCAGAGGGCTGCAGTTTAGGTTTTGTCCACAAAGAAGCAGCACTACTAGGGGGGAGGGGCTGCAGTGTCTGTTTTGTCCAGAAGGCGGCATCTCTACTGGGGGTGAGCTGCAATACCTGTTTTGTCCACAAGGAAGCAGCACTACTGGGGGGGGGGGGGTGCTGCACCATCGGTTTTGTTGTCACGGGGTCAGCACTACTGTTGGGGGGGGGGGCTGCAGTACCTGTTGTGTTTACAAGGGGACAGCACTACTGGGGGGGGGGGCAGCACTAGTTTTGTCCACCGGGGGCAGCACTACTGAAATGGGGGGTGCTGCAGTACCGGTTTAGTGCACAATAGGGCAGCACTACTGGGGGGAGGGTAGCAGTACCGGTTTTGTCCACAAGAGGGCAGCACTACTGATGGACTGGGCTGCATTAATTGTTTTGTCCACAAGAAAGCAGCACTACTGTGGGGGGAGGGCGGGCAGCTGTACCTGTTTTATCCACAAGGCAGAAAAACTACTGAGGGCGGGGAGGCACTACCGGTTTTGTCCAGAATGGGACAGCTCTACAAGGGGGTTGGGGGGAAGGGTGGGGCGCTGCAGTACCGATTTTGCCCAAAACGGGGCAGTGCTAGTGGTGGGTGGGGTGCAGTACCGGTTTTGTCCACAAGGGGACAGCAAAACTGAGGGAAGGAAGGCTGCAGTACCGGTTTTGTACAAATGGTGGAAACACAAGTGAAAGGGGGCTGCTTCAGTACCATTCTTGTCCACAACAAAGCAGCACTACTGTGGTGGGGGGGGCTGAAGTACCGGTTCTGTCCACAACGAGGCAGCACTATTGGTGCACGTGGCTGCAGTGTAGGTTTTGTTTACAAGGAAGCAACACTACTGGGGGGGAGGGGCTGCAATGTTGGTTTTGTCCACAAGGCGGCAGCTGTACTGGGGGGTGAGCTGCAGTACCTGTTTTGTCCACAAGGAAGTAGCACTACGGGAAGGGAGGGGGCTGCAGTACCGGTTTTGTCGAGAAGGAATGACCTTTATTGGAGGGGCACTGCTGAACCTCTTTTGTCTAAAAGAAGGCAGCAAAACTAAGGAAGGGTGAGATGTAGTACAGGTTTTGTCCACAAGGAGGCAGCACTAATGGGGGTGAGGCTGCAGTGCCGGTTTTATAGACAAGGAAGCAGCACTACTGGAGGTGGTTGCTGAAGTACCGGTTTACTCAATTACGGGGCAGAATTACTGGGGAATTAGAGCTGCAGTACCTCTTTTGTCTAGAGAGGGAAGCACTACTAAAAGGGGGGCTGCAGTTCTAGTTTTGTCCACAAGGGGGCAGCACTGAAAAAGGGGGCGCTGCAGTACCAGTTTTGTCCACAAGGGGGCAGCACTACTGGTGCAGGGGGCTGCAGTACTGGTTTTCACCACAAGGAAGCAGCACTGCTGAAGGAGGGGTGTCTGCAGTAACGTTTTTCACAACAAGGGGGCAACACTAGTGAGGAGGGTTTTGTCCACAAGTGTGCAGCACTACGTGGGGGTAGGGGGAGGGGCTGCAGTACTGGTTTCATTTACAAGAAAGCAGCACTACTGGAGGTGGGGGCTGCAGTACACGTTTTGTCCAAAAGGGGGCTGCACTACTGAAAGGGGGGGGGGCTGATGTACCGGTTTTGTCCAAAAGGGGGCAGCACTACTGAGGGAGGAGGGGCTGCAATACCGGATTTGGCCACGAGGAAGCAGCACTACTGGGGTGGGGTGGAGGGTTTCCAGTGCCAGTTTTGTCCAAGAGGAGGCTGCAGTAGTGAAAGGGGGGGAAGCAGTACCTGTTTTGTCCAGAAGGGGGCAGCGCTACTGGTGCACGGGGCTGCAGTACCGGTTTTATTTACAAGAAGGCAGCACTACTGAGGGAGAGCGAGCGAAGTAGCATTACTGGGTGGTTGGAGCTGCAGTACCAGTTCTGCTCACAAGGGTGCAGCACTACTAAAAAGGGGGGAGCTGCAAAACCGGTTTTGCCCAAAACGGGGCAGCACTCGTGGTGGGTGGGGTGCAGTACTGGTTTTGTCCACAAGGAGGCAGCACTACTGGGGAAAGGGAGGCTGCAGTACTGGTTTGGTCACAAGGGGGCAACAATACTGAAGGGAAGGGTTGCAGTATTGGTTTTGTTCAAATGGTGGCAACACTACTGAAAAGGTGGGTGCTGCAGTACTGGTTTTGTCCACAATGGAGCAGCACTACTGGGGGGGAGGGGCAGGGTGGCTGAATTACCAGGTTTTGTTCACAATGGGGCAGCACTACTGGTGGGGGGCACTGCAGTACCAGTTTTATTCACAAGGGGGTAGCACTACTGAAAGGTGGGGCTGAACACTGGTTTTGTCCACAACACGGCACAACAACTTGGGGCTTAGGGCTGCAGTACTGGTTTTGTCCACAAGGGGGACAACACTACTACTGCAGGGAGCTGCAGTATAGGTTTTGTCTACAAGAAAGCAGAACTACTTGGCGGGGGGGGAGGGCTGCAGCGGTGGTTTTGTCCACAAGATGGCAGCTCTACTGGGGGGTGAGCTGCAGTACCTGTTTTTTTTACAGGGAAGCAGCTCTACTGGCGGGGGGGGGAGGGGTGGGGGGGGTGGGGCTGCAGTGTCGGTTTTGTTGTCACGGCAACAGCACTACTGGTGAGGTGTGCTGCAGTTCCTGTTTCCTCCACAAGGGGACAGCACTACTGATGGGAGAACTGTATTACAGTTTTTCTCCACGGGGAGGCACAACTGCTGAAAGAAGGGTGTCTGCAGTAATGTTTTTGTTCACAAGGGGGCAACACTAGTGGGGGGGGGGCTGCAGTAGCAGTTTTGTCCACTAAAAAGCAGCACTACTGGGGTGGGGGCTGAAGTGCCAGTTTTGTCCACAAAGCTGCAGCTCTACCTGGGAAGGCTGCTGTACCAGTTTTGTCCACAATGGGCAGCACTACTCGTGGGGGAGCTGTAGTACCGGTTTTGACCACAAGGGGTCAGCACTACTGGGTGAGGGGCTGCAGTACCGGTTTTGTCCACAAGGGGTCAGCATTACTGAGGGTTGGGCGAGCTCCAGTACTTGTTTTTTCCAATAAAATCAGCACTACTGGGGGGTGGGTGAGCTGAAGTACCTGTTTTGTCTCCAAGGAAGCAGCACTACTGGGGCAAAGGGGATGCTGTAACAGTTTTGTTTACAATGGGGCAGCACTGCTGGTGGGGGGGCTGCAGTACTGGTTTTCTTCCCAAGGGGTCAGCGCTACTGGTGCTGGGAGCTTCAGTACCGGTTTTGTCCACAAGGGGGCAGCACTAGTGGGGCGAGGGGGCTACAGTACCGGTTTTGTCCGCAGGAGCACAGCACTTCCGGGGGGGGAGGGAGGGGGTGGCTCCAGTACAGGTTTTGTCCACAAGGTAGCAGCAGTACTGGGGGGGCTGCAATACCGGTTTTATCCACAAGGAAGCAATAACACGTGAAGGGGGGCTGCAGTACGTGTTTTGTCCAAAGGGGTCTGCACTACTGAAAGGGGGGGGCTGAAGTACCGGTTTTGTCCAAAACAGGGCAGCACTACTGAGGGAGGGGGGCTGCAGTACCGGCTTTGGCCATGAGGAAGCAGCACTACTGGGGTGGGGTGGAGGGTTTTCAGTACCGTTTTTTTCCAAGATGAGGCAGAACTAGTGAGGGGGGGCTGCAGTACCTATTTTGTCCACAAGGGGGCAGCGCTACACGTGGGGGGGGGCCTGCAGAACCGGTTTTGTTTACAATGGGAAACACTGCTCAATGAGGGGGGACACATTACCGGTTTTGTTGACAAGGGGGCAGCACAAGTGAGGAGGGGGGCTGCAGTACTGGTTCTGTTCACCAGGGGGCCAGCAGTGGTGGGGAAGGCCTGCAGCACAGGTTTTGTCTACAAGTGAGCAGCACTACTGAAATGGGGGGGGCTGCAGTAGCAGTTTGGTGCACAAAGGGACAGCACTACCTGTGGGGAGGGCAGCACTACCGGTTTTTTGCACAAGGGGGCAGCACTACTGATGGGGGGGGGCTGCATTACTTGTTTTGTCCACAAGAAAGCAGCACTATTTTGGGAAAGGCGGTAGTACTGGTTTTGTCCATAAGGGAGCGGCAATACTGAGGGAGGTTGCACTACCGGTTTCATCCACAATAGGACAGCTCTATGGGGGGGGGGGGGGGGGGGGGGGGGGGACTGCAGTATCGGTTTTGCCCAAAACGGGGCAGCACTAGTGTTGGGTGGGGTGCATTACCGGTTTTGTTTACAAGGAAGCCGCACTACTGAAGCGGAGGGCAGCAGTACCGGTTTAGTAAACAAGGGGTCAGCACAACTGAGAGAAGGGAGGCTGCAGTACCGGTTTTGTACACAAGCGGGCAGCAATACTGAACTGGGGGCTGCAGTACTGGTTCTGACCTAATGGTGGACACTACTGAAAGGGGGGGTGCAGGGGGGGTGCAGTACCGGTTTAGTTTACAAAGGGTCTGCATAACTAAAAAGAGGGGGGCTGCAGTACCTGTTTTGTCTACAAGGGGGCAGCACTACTGAGTGGTGGGTGTGGGCTTCCAATTTTGTCCTCAAGGGGACAGCTCTACGGGGGGGCGAGCTGCAGTACCTGTTTGGTCCCCAAGGGAGCAGCACTACTGGAAGAGGGAGGGCTGCAGTACCGGTTTTATTCACAAGGAAGCAGCACTACTGGAGAGGGGACTGCAGTACATGTTTTGTAAAAAGGGGGTTGCACTACTGAAAGGGCGGGGGGGGGAGGGGCTGAAGTACTGGTTTTGTCCAAAACAGTGCATCACTACTGAGGGACGAGGGGCTGCAGTACCGGTATTGGCCACGAGAAAGCAGCTCTACTGGGTTGGGGTGGAGGGTTTTCAGTACCAGTTTTGTCCAAGAGGGGGCAGCAGTAGTGAAATGGGGGGCTGAAGTACTGGTTTTGTCGACAACGGAGCAGCACTACTGGGGGCTGAGGGCGGCAGTGCTGGTTTTGTGCACAAGGGGGCAGCACTACTGTTGCAGGGGGCTGCAGTATAGGTTTTGTCCACAAGGAAGAAGCACTAAGGCGGGGGAGGGGCTGCAGCGTCAGTTTTGTCCACAAGGCATCAGCACTACTGAAAGGGGGGTGTCGACAGTACCGGTTTGGTGCACAACGGGGCAGCACTACTTAAATGGGGAGGGCAGCAGTACCGGTTTTTCCGCAATGGGGCAGAACTACTGATGGGGGGGGTGGGTGCTGCATTACCTGTTTTGTTCACAAGGAAGCAGCACTTATGTGGGGGAAGCGGCAGTACCAGTTTCGTCTACAAGGGGGCAGCACTATTGAAAGGGGGGTGCTGAAATACCAGTTTTGTCAACAAAAAAGCAGCACTACTGAGGAGGGGGGACTGCAAAACCGGTTTTGCTCAAAAGGGGGCAGCACTAGTGGTGGGTGGGGTGCAGTACCGGTTTTGTTCACAAGGGGCCAGCACTACTGAAAGGGGGGGGGGGGCTACATTACCGGTTTTGTCCACAATGGGTCAGCAGAACTGAAAAGAGGAGGTGGGTTGCAGTACCTGTTTTGTCTACAGTGGTGAAGCACTAATGGTGCAGGTGGCTGCAGTGTCGGTTTTGTCCACAAGGCGGCAGCTGTACTGGGGGGTGAGCTGCAGTACCTGTTTTGTCCACAAGGAAGTAGTACTACGGGAAGAGGGGGGACTGCAGTACCGGTTTTGTCCAGAAGGAACGAGCTTTACTGGAGGGGGGCTGCAGTACCTGTTTTGTCTAAAAGAAAGCAGCACAACTGAGGGAGGGTGAGCTGTAGTACCGTTTTTGTCCACAAGGGGTCAGCACTGCTGCGGGCAGGGCTACAGTACCGGTTTTATACACAAGGAAGCAGTACTACTGGACAGGGGCTGTAGTACATGTTTTGTCAAAAAGGGGGCTGCACTACCGAAAGGGGGGGGCCTGAAGTACCAGTTTTGTCCAAAATTGGAGAGCAATACTGAGGGAGTGGGGGCTGCAGTACCTGTTTTGGCCACATGGAAGCAGCACTACTGCGGGGGGGGGCGGGGTGGGGGGCTTCATTACCCTTTTTTTACAGAAGGAACGAGTTTTTTCTTGAGGGCGGCTGCAGTACTGGTATTGTCCACAAGAAGGCAGCACAAGTGAGGGAGGGCAAACTGTAGTACCAGCTTTTTCCACAAGGTGGCAGCACTAATGGGGGGGCGCTGCAGTACCGGTTTTATCCACAAGGAGGCAGCACTACTGGGGGGGGGGGGAGGGCTGCAGTACATGTTTTGTCCAAAAGGAGGTTGCACTACTGAATGGGGGGGGCTGAAGTATCTGTTTTGTCCAGAACAGGGCAGCACTACTGAAGGAGGGGTTCTGCAGTACCGGTTTTGGCCATGAGGAAACAGCACTACTGGGGCAGGCAGGATGGTTTACAGTACCAGTTTTGTCCAAGAGGGGGGAGCAATAGTGAGGGTGGGGCTGCAGTACCTGTTTTGTCTACAAGGTGGCAGCTCTAATGGTGTGCAGGCTGCAGTACCGGTTTTGTTTACAAGGAGGAAGCACTGCTCAATAGCGTGGGGCTGCTGTACCGGTTCTGTTCACAAGGGGGCAGCACTGGTGGGTAGGTACAGCACTGGTTTTTTTCACAAGGGGGCAGCACTACTGAAAGCAGTGGGGCTGCAGTACTGGTTTGGTGCACAAGGGGCAGCACTATTGATGGGGGGGCGGGCTGCAGTACCTGTTTTGTCCACAAGGAAGCAGCACTACTGTGGGGGGGCGGCAGTACCGGTTTTGTCCATAAGTGTGCAGCACTACCGTGGGGTGGGGGTGCTGCAATTCTGGTTCTTCCACGAGGAAGCAGCACTACTGGTGGGGGAACTGCAGTAGCTGTTTTGTCCACTGCAAAGCAGCACTACTGGGGCCGGGGCTGCAGTGCCAGTTTTGTCCACAGAGCGGCAGCTCTACTGGGGAAGGCTGCTGTACTGATTTTGTCCACAAGGGGGCAGCAGGAATACTGTTGGGGTGGGCTGCAGTACCTTTTTTTCCACAAGGAAGCAGCTCTACTGGGGGGGGGCGGGGGAGTGCATTACCTGTTTTGTCCAAACGAGGACAGCACTACTTGTTGAGGAGCTGCACTACCGGTTTTGTCCACAAGGGTGCAACACTAACTGGGAGGTGGGCTGCAGTACCGGTTTTGACCACAAGAGGGGCGCACTACTGGGTGGGGGGGCTGCAGTATCAGCTCTGTCCACTAGGGGGCAGCACTACTGAGGGGTGGGCAAGCTGAAGTGCTGGTTTTGTCCACAAGGGGGCAGCATTATTGGGTGGGTTGCTGCAACACTGGTTTCAACCACGAGGAAGCCGCACTACTGTGTGGGGAGGAGGGTTTGCAGTATCTATTTTGTCCAAGAGGGGGCAGCACTAGTGAGGGGGTGGGCTGCAGTACCGGTTGTGTTCACAAGGGGCAGCACTAATGAAATGGGGGGGCTGCAGTACCGGTTTGGTGCACAAGGGGGCAGCACTACTGAAAGGGGTGGGCTGCATTGCCATTTTTGTTCACAAGGAAGCAGCACTACTGTGGGGGGTCTGCAGTACCGGTTTTGTCCACAAGGGGGCGGCAGTACCTGGGGGCGGGGCGGCAGTACTGGTTTTCTCCACAAGGGAGCAGCACTACTGAAGGGAGTGGGCTGCATTACCTGTTTTGTCCACAAGGAAGCAGCATTACTTTGGAGGGGGGCTGCAGTGCCGGTTTTGTCCACAGGGGTGCAGCACTATCTGGGGCCGGGGTGGCAGTACCCGTTTTGTCCACAAGGAGGCAGCTCTACTGGAAGGGTGGGTTTGCAGTACCGGTTTGTTCCAAAATGGCACAGCACAACTGAAAGTGGGGGGGGGGCAGTACTGGTTTGGCAATAAGGGGGCAGCACTATCTGGGGGTGCGGCGGCAGTACCGATTTTTGCCACAAGGGGTCAGCACCACTGGGTGGGCCTACTGCACTACCAGTTTTGTCCACAAGAGGACAGCTCTATGGAAGGGGGGGGGGGGGGGGGCAGTACCGGTTTTGCTGAAAAGGGGGCAGCACTAGTTGTGGGTGGGCTGCAGTACCAGTTTTGTTTTCAAGGAGGCTGCACTATTGAAGGGGGAGCGGTAATACCGGTTTTGTTCACAAGCGGTCAGCACTACTGAGGCGGGGCATGGGGGCTGCAGTACCAGTTTTGTCCACAATGGGGCAGCACTACTGGGGTTTTAGGGTTGCAGTACCAGTTTTCTCAACAAGGGGGCAGCTCTACTGGTGCAGGGGGCTGCAGTACAGGTTTTGTCCACAAGGGGGCAGAACTATTGGGGGGGCGCTGCAGTGTTGGTTTTGTCCACAAGGCGGAAGCACTGCTGGGGGTGAGCTGCAGTACCTCTTTTGTCCACAATGAAGCAGCACTACTGGGGTGGGGGGGTGGGCTGCAGTTTCAGTTTTGTCCACAAGGTGGCAGCACTACTGGTGGAGGGGCTGCAGTACCGGTTTTGTCCACAAGGGGGCAGCACTAAAAGGGGTTTGGGGGATGCTGTTGTACCGGGTTTTCCACAAGGGGGCAGCACTACTCGGGGAGGGGGATGCAGTTCCTGTTTTGCCTACAACGGGGCAGCACTACTGAGGGGGTTTGGGTCTGCAGTACCGGTTTTGTCCACAAGGAGGCAGCACTACTGAAGGGGGGGGCTGCACCATTCCAAAGACAAGGCATATCTGTTCTTTTTCACAGATCTGTAAAGTGCAATTGTACTTCTGAAGCCTTTTCAAGAAGAATGCAATGCACCTGAAGATATGCTTATTAAAAATGTACTTTCCAAATCAAATCCTATACTCTAATTAGACTAGTTAAGGATGGTGGTCTCACTTCAACTAAGCCCATTTGAAATTTAGAGCATCTCCTCTCACTCTGATGCTGCTCTCCATTTACTCCAGTGTAGAGTCAGCCATTGGCTCTCAGTGGCTTGGCCCAGTCTGTTTGGGAAGAAAGAAACCACAGTGGCAATGTTTCAAAGGATTTACATGTGTTGGTATTCTGCACTGAGTGGAAGAAAAGCAAACTGGCACCTGGAGCAGTGAAATAAGGGGATTTTCTCCTTAATTTTCTTAATGGAGCATGGACTCAGCTGGGGAAACCAGTGGAGTGTGTGTGGAGGGCTGCTCTGCACACCTTGTGCCTCAGTGCCATTTTTCTGTGCCTTCTTACAAAGTAGAATGACAGCAAAAGTAATTTTGTCCATACCCAGAACTGCCATAAAATCATCCTTGAAGCTTGTAGCCAAATTGCCACTGTAATGTGAATTTTAAGTATGTTCTGTAAGACTTGTGCTGTCCCTAGCATGACTCACAGTGGGTGTGCAAATCAGTGATGAAAAGTGAGTCTTCAGGTGCTCCTATCTGCTGCTGCTTCTCAAGACTTTGTTGCTATCATTATATTATCATGCACTCATGAAGCCTCAAACTTTTCCCTGGAAATCTAGTGACCAGTTCTTATATTTATCAGGGTAGTTATTGTCTAAGCTAGCAGGGTACTTGCTTGAACTTTAAGGGGCTGACTTTTGTCTTGATTAGGTGTACTGCAGACTCAATTTTTCACATCTAAAGTGAGCGCAGTGACCATCACTCAGTTGGTTTTCTTAGATGTCTCTTACTTTCTTCTCTTCTCTTTGTTTTAATTTTGTTTTCCAAAAGAAATGGTCAAGCTTTCTTAGCAGCTTAATGGCTAGGAGAGATCTCTGGAATGAAGTTGGGTGAGATGTTCTGTGTTCAAGTTAAGTGCTCTAATTTTTACTGATTTTACTTATTTAGAGGTAAGAGAAAATGAGCTATTTTTCCTCCCCTTTCCCTCTTTGAACCAGAAAGGGTCTTCTCATCTAAACTGGTTCATACATTCCCTCAGGCAATCCAATTTTTATGGAAAAAAAACTTTCACCAGAAAATCCCTGACTCGCTGTCCTCCCTGGAGACCTACATCTACTGGATTTTAGTTTCTTTGCCTTTGATGCATTGACACAAAAAAACCTTTAATAAGCAGAAGTGAACCCACCATTCATCTTTCTCTGCTACTCTCCAATTTGTAAATGAGCAAAGTTTGGTTATGTACTTGCATGTGGTAATTATTCTGTAGTCATTAAAACACTGTAGTCTTTCGTGGTTCCAGCAGTGAATCTTTTCCTACTGATTATTGGAAGACTATAAGTGCTAATGACAATTATTAGTCCATTTTGGAATTGTAAATCTTTTATCCTCTGAATCAATAACTTGATTTTCAATTTTGTTTTTTTAAATTTTATTTTTCTGGACATCTTTCTGACACTCATCAGGAAAATTTGATATGAATATAGGTAATTTTTATATTTCAATATTTTTATGTTCCAATATGACTAGGAGGAACATTAAAATGAAGGTTGGTAAGTTCTACCAACCATAAATATAGAAGAGCTCATAGTCTACTGAGAAGGTTTGGTCTGAACAGCTTCTTAGATCTCATTCCTTTAGCAAAAATCTTGTATCATCTTGTGAATTTAAATATAGTATTGTTGCCATCATTGGTTGGTTGATTGGTTTATTTTTTAATTTGACTAAGTGGAAAATAACTGTTAAGCAAAAATATTTTTCTTGCTGTTGTACTCAGTAATGTCACCTGGTTCTACCCTTCTGAGCAATATGACAAACTAATCTTAATTAATATAAATTATACTTCATAACCATCTTCCTGGGTTTTCAAACCTATTCCAGCAACAAAAAAGAGTAGGAAACTTTGGATTTCCATGTATTTGTAAAAAACTGGCACTTTCTATGTAATGCAAATCTTGAGTCTCACAGATAAACTGTAAACTCTTGAAGCAGTGTGTGTCAGGGGTGGGAATTCTTTCAGGGTGCATAAACGAGACTGGCACAAACTGCAGCACATTTTCAATTAACTTATTTTTCTTTCCCCTGAGTTTACAATGCATGCAAAATGCTGATATGGTTCAGACAGCTGTTCTCACAGTGCAGTAAAAGCAGGTTTAACATTAAGATTGTCCCAGTGCATGAGGTGGGGGAGATGGGAAGGGGGGAGTTTTTCCCTCTGCTTCCACATTAACCCATTAAGAAACAAGGCAAGTCATTAAAGAATGTATTTTACTAATAAATCACATTTGAAATGCAAATGGACAGGCATGAGTGGGACTGAATTTGTTTCTGTAAAAAGACTTGCACGCTTTTAAATCACAGGTTTGAAACTGAGGAAAAACTTTTTTTTTTTTTTTTAAATTTATATAAAGGTGATGTAAAATTACACTTATAGTAATGAGGAGAGAGCTTATTTACTCCTAAATTTCATTAATTCACCTCACTGGATATTCTTTCTGTTTGTAGTACCTTACTTGTGATATTGACTCTTTATGTGATATTTAGCAATAGTTTATGAAAAAAATAATTGAGCATCTGCCTATTCTGTTCCATTACTTTCCCCTAAAGCTCTTTTGAGTGCTATGCAAATGATGCCAATTTCCAGTAACAGTGGAAGTGTTGTGACAACTTCCTGTTGTCTCAAAATCTGTGTTTTGCCCCACACTCATCCTACTCTGAGTCTTTTTAGTACCTGACTGATGTAAGTGTGCACAAAACTTTAACATTCCCCCCTGCATGCTATTTCTGCTATGGACTGGTGTTCTCTTTCTTTCTGTCTCTCCACAAGCGTTTATTGGTGTTGATGATACACCAAAAGAATTGCTATATTGCACAACCCTCCAAACTAAAGACCAGTGACTTCTTTCTTTTTCTTTTTTCTTTTTTTTTCTCCATCCTTTGGTCAATTAGTATATTAGTCCAGAGAAATGCCAAGCTGCACACAGCTGCTCTATGTTGCATGTAGCTATTAAAGGCATCTATTCATGTGCTTGTCAATTGTGTCATTTTTTCTCTTTGTGTGTTGCCCGTGCTACTTCTGGCATCTCCCTTCCTTCCAAACCTTTTCATGCCCAGCAGATAGTTTTTGCAGACCTAATGAGGCAAATGTCATGGCTGTGTTTGAGATATCTCAGTGTCTATTTTAGTCTGGTATATTAAAATGAAGGCAAGGAAAAGTAGTTTGTGTTGTTCTTGGAGTAGACATTCTATTATATTGCAATTAATTGTTGCAAATGTGAGCCTTGCATTAGAAAATGAGCTCTGTATTTGAAAAGCTGAGGTATGTGATGTTTGAACATGCTCACATACAAACTGCTGCTTAGGAGAGATTAATGACAAAGGTGTTCCCATCTATGCATGTGATCATCAAACACAAATGAAACATGTCAACACTCACACAAAATGCTCTAGAATTCATCTCTCCTTTTTCCACAGTGCTTCCATCTAACTAGCTCTTTAAACAATTCTCTCAGGAAGAAGTGGGTTCTATATGAAACCATGAAGGCTTCAAAAAATTGCAAGGGATGGAGAACAGCAGCTAAACTAGTCTGGTTCACACCAGACACAACCTGCTGGTGTGATTTATCTGCCTTCTTAATCAGGCACTCAGGAAAAAAATAATGATATTCACAATACCATTCTCTAATATGATTTTATTTGTAGTCAAGGAAGAGACAGAAAATACCTGAAAAACTTATATTTCAGCTAGTGTTTCAAGTCTTCTTTTCAAATTTGACAGATTTCTCAGTTATGAAATCACAGCAGAGCTGACCAAAAATATCCTTTACCCTATTCCTGGAGTTCTTAAGTAAAATCCTTTGCCAACAGCAGAAAGCATTCTATATTAATTATGCATTGGAAAAAAATGGTCTTTCACAGAAATTCAGGCTAAGTTAATTTAAATCCAGGCTAAAACAGTGTTGCTGAGTGGATTTTTCTGCACCAATCTGAGCTCCTACTCCTCCTTGGAGGCAAGGGGATGGAAGAATGTGTGTGGGGTAACCAAACATGGAGCATTGTTATCTCACTTGGCCACACCTTGCTCCAGAAACTGGCTGCTGTCACCTGAGAACTTTGTGCCCTGGACCTGAGATGATGATGAAGTCAAATCAGCACACCTGACAAGAAGAAATCCTTCCAGAATATCTTAAAGTTCAGCATTACCTGCCAGTATTTCAATCTGATCTTCACTACAATTGAACAGACAACTTCCATCAATTACACAGTGAGTTGTTTGCCACCTGGGTAAATGACACTTGATAGCTGGCACTGAGTAATCAGGAAGAGTAGGGTTGGTTAAATATCAAAAGTGAGAGACACTCAGACAACTCGCTCTTCAAAATGTGACACTAGGCACCTGTACATTTTATTGTGATCCACTCCTGGATCCCCTTTACTTTATGGTTTTTGAACAGTAACATATTTACTGGATAGTCACTAAAATGACTTGTGAATAAAGCAGACAGACCTGATATTATAGAGTGACTATTTGTGAAGTTATGCTAAAAAAAAAAAATCTTAAAATATCAGTCCCAGTCAGAAACTGAACTGACCTATATCAAAGTAATTTACAACTATGTATAACTGAATATGTGTGAGAACACAAATGCTCACCCTGCATATATGTGTTGACAGAAGTCAAGGATTATTTATGAAGAATTGCAATTTTTTAGCTAAAATATTTAATAACTGTTTTATTGTCAGGCTGAAAAAATACTGATGTGGCAAATCCAGTGTTAGTGATGTGAAATCTTTCTCCTCCATTCTGTTTTCTATAAATATTTACTGTTGTGAACTGGAAGATCCTTTGTCATTTGTGCAACACTGGGCTGGTTTTAATTCAATTTATTTATGTCTATGTCTGTGTGTAAAGGTGATTAGGATTATTTGAGTCTCTTCACAATTACAATTAAGTAAGATGCAGAAAACTCAAGTTTCTGACAATTTGATTTCCCAGAAATACATAAGTGAAGTTTGCCAAACTCAAATGTTGCTTGTTTTAGAGCAGTGAGTTTATGCTTTATATGGTTCTTTCAGTGTCTTTTCCTTTTTGTTTTCCAAAACTTAAACAACCTCCTCCTATGAGGCAAAGCTGTTGACATTTCTTTAAGCAATTGCAGACTTTCCAAACTGTTTCTTGACACTGTCAGGGTAATCAGAATTGTATAAATTGTAACTACTTTTCAAAGATCTCTGTAACTTGAATTCTTTGATGAGGTCGTGTGATGGTTGGGGCAGTGAGGGAAACTTATGGGGTACCAGACATTGCACAGTATTTAAATATCTTTAGTTATATATTCAGTGATTGCAAACACATGGCAATATTTTATTAACTCTTCTGAAAGAAGAGAATGTGTTTGTAAAAGGAAAAAAAAAGTATTCCAGTAAAAAAGCTCATACCATAAGACTCATGTACTAGGAAGCAAAATTGCTGAAGTGTTTTCAGAAAAGAACACTTACCTCAGTACAAAAGATGTTTTTTTTTTTTGCATCCTGCACACTTGTTATTGCTGTTAGTGTGTTCTTCCCTTTTATTCAGAAAGACTGATATACTGTAAAATGTAATAGTTTTTACCTGTCTTTTAAGTAAAGCAATAACAGATTGATACCATATCCAACAAAACAGAAAATATGAATGAGATTCTTTAGCACTAGAACAAACGAAAAATTCCCTTTAGCAAAGTTATTTTTACCAGTTGCTTCAAAAACACTGTGTTAGTAAATTAGGTTATGGAGACATTGCTGCAACATGGAAAATATCTTTGAACTAGACACAAATACTTATTAAGATGCATTAGAGAGGAACACAGATGCTGCCAGCAGCAGCCATACATTAGCTCTACCTTTTACTTTCCTTTTAAAATGTTATTTTAATTATCTCAATCTGTTTTCCCTAAGCAATAGAGCAGCTTATGCAATCCACCAAGTTCTGAGAAGACACCCAAGAAACCCTTTGTTTTAAAAGCAGCAAGAAATCAGTAATGGGGATCTCTAAATCTGCTTCTATCTTACTTTTTAAAAAATGGTTTAAGAATGAGATGCTGGAAGGAAATGTGGGCTGAACAGAACAGTATGGGTTTGTAAATCTTGAGAACAGAGAATCAAAAAAGAGAAAAACATACATGTAATCATTCACCAAAAACTCAAACTAACAAATGGAAAAACTTCAGAAAACTATCCCTCAAGGAATTTTACAGGCATGCCTTTTTAAGAGGGCATGGCAAGGAGAATGTTATGTAATGAAGTATTCAAATTAATTGATGAAGGATTTCAGAGAGAAACTATCCTTGGCAGAAGAAAAAGACTGAAGAGATAGTAGAAGACAAATATGCCAGTTGTCATCAAAATTGAGTCCCTTAATTGAAGAACTGCAGAATAATTTGGATAAATACTCATTTGGTGCTGCCTGTAAATGTAAATAAACTGCATCTGTGTTTCAAACCTACTTTTCAACAATGTTATGGAAAAGTTGCCTAGAATTTGGACACAGGTCTTTTTATTTCAATGTAGGACAGGTCAGAAAGCCACAATCTCAGTTAACAGTAAAAGGCACTAACTTTGAATTGAGTAACCTAGAAAACAAAGGAGTTTCCTTCACAAAATTCATGTTTAAAAGATGCTGTTTGCATAAACTGACTATTCTGATTAACTTTCACAGGGCAACAGCACAAGTCTGATGTGTCCTGAGAAGGGATCCTCTGGGTAGCCCCACTGCCCTACTTTCAAGCTACTTTCAAGCTGAGGCTTTGAGAAAAGCAAAGAAAAAAAAAAAAAAAAAAAAAAAAAAAAAAAAAAAAAAAAAAAAAACACAAACAGCCTCCAAACAAAGCCAGACATCTAACTCTACAGAAATTTTGGTTTTATAATTTTCAAAAAAAGCACCTCAGGTACTTAGCTGTGAAATTTTTATTCCCCTGGAAGGTATTATTCTCCTGATCCCTTTGTCAATATAAATGGTTAGAACTAAATAAAGCTGTCAACATTTGAGAATAGACAGTAGAAGAGTAAAGTCAAACAGTTGAAACATTCTCTATATACCAGTGTACACATTCATTTTGTGGAGATGTGGGTGTTACAGGTCTTTCTAGTCTATTGATGTTGTAAATGTAAGGAGAAACAGGAGAAGATGTATGATTCAATTATTCACTATTGGTTCCAAAAGAGTTAACAGATTAAAAAAAAAAAAAAAGTAATGTTATATACTTCTTGTTCAAAGGAAGTAAAATCTAAGAACTTCTGTGATGAGAGCGTATTAGAAGGTAAAATAGATGAAACAAATTTTGTCACAACACATTGTTTTTGTAGATAGACATATCATACTTAAATTCTCATAGAAATGCAAATATCTTGAATTCTTGCTGTGTCTGCAAAGGTCTGAATAGCCATTATGTCTGATTTTGGGTGGTTTTCATGGCATAGAACAACTAAGGTAATATTAACAGAATATTAATATAGGCCATGTTAAAAGACAAAAATTATTTCTTTAGGAACATGCCATTCCTTGTAATTGGATTTTCTTAGTATCACTGAAATTTAGAGACGCTAATAAGATTAAATATGGAATAAGAAAATACTTTTTTTAAGGCTGAGAGTTTAATATAGGTATACTTAATACAGAAACAAAATGACTCAGACAGCCACCCATGCAGAAGCTCAGCTGAGATGGACTGTGCCTCTTGCTTGTCACTTTTCCTGGCCTGGCTGTGTGCACAGTGACATGATGAGTCCAAGGTACTGAGGTTCCAGGGGAAGTGCAAGCCATGGAGAGTCTGTGTCATCATATTCTGGTCATTTTAAGCACAGGACCCCTAGTTGTTTCTTTCCATCATTTACATGTGGTTGGCCTTCCAGGAAAGGAGAGCTGGTGTGTGCATGAGGAAAAGGAGCTTTGTGGGCTCCCAGGAAGGGAAAGGAGGAGTTGGAATGTGATATTTAAATAAACTTTTAAAAGTGCACATTTGTGCTTGGAAGTGAAAAGGTAACAGATGTGCCAATTTGATCAAGGCTGTTCATCTATAAATGGAGCTGTTTCCAGATGACAGCAGGCATTAGCAGGATAACAGGGATGGGGCATCAGTGCCTATCCTGGAGTTTGCACTGGTTCATTCCAGGAGAGTCTCAGAGCACTGACAGGAGTGCTAGGGCAGGGATGGTGGTGCTGGGATCACAGGAGGAGCAGACCCATGAGTATTTGGGTATAGGAGTCAGTTTGGTGACATCAGTTTTGTTTATAGAATAGAAGTCTCCTTCCCTTCCTGGGAAGTGGCTCACTGGCATTTGTTACTTTATCACAGGTGTTGCAATATCATCTTATACCCTCAAACTTCAAGAAATAAAAAGCAGTGAGTGAGTTCCCCACCCCACCGTTTGGATTTTTTAACTGGATGAGATCTTAAAACTATACCCAGGGAGGAATATCAAAATATTTAGCCATTAGAAGTGTATTGACTTTCATAAAATAAGATGTTGAAAACTAATTACCTAATTCTAAGTTTGAAATAGCTACATTATTTTGCAAATATTATTGTCTCTTCTAATCTTCAGCTTAAATATATATATATATTCAGCTTACATTTTATTCTGATAAGGATTCTGAGAAATTAAGCACCCCTTTGGGGCTTTACTTCTTTTTTGGATTCACTGTTTGTAGGTGACAGAATTTACCAGAATAACAGAGTCAATAAAAAATTATCACTGGCTTCAAGAATTTACCTGAGATGTTTCTCCTTTTTGTTGGCCAGGTAAGGTATGTTCATAATGATCTCCCCTCAAAAAAAAAGTCTCTGCTCAACTCAAATTAATGATAGATATCCCTCTCCACTCCCTTTATTTCTAAAGCTTTATTTTGACATATGGTATTACTTTTTATTTTAGCACTCAGGCTTGTTGCACAAATGGAAATGAAGACCTAAGAAGTGACCATCATTTTTAGAAAGATAAGTGAGAAGTGCTTTTGATTTTAGGCTATTTAAGTACCTAGCATATGTTGCAGCTTATTTTATGAGAAATATTTGGAAAATAAAGCAAGCACTTCTCTGGGTGTTTTTTTTTTTTTTTCTCCTTCTCTCCCACATATTCTAGTGGATCTTTATTAAGTTTAAAAATGCAAAATCTTAAGGAAGTTTTATTCCTATAACTTCTAGACTTTATTGGCCTAGATGTGATGAAGAATTATTAGTAAAATGTTCAAAATATCAGTCTTTCACATACAAGCACACTTAAAAATAGCTCTCCTTTCTTTTGTGCTCTTGCAGACATAGGGAACTGAATTAATTCAGACATTGGTTCCTTAACCATTTGCAGTTTGAGTTATTTGGGGTGTTCAATGCATGACCAAATTTTGGAGTATTAAATGCTTACAAGGCATTGAAAGTATTAGGAAATATGGTTCTCAGTATTTAATACAGTACCAAGCATCTCCAGGAACAATTTCACTATGTAAAAAACCTAACGTGTTCATTTACCTTCCTGAGGCATTGTTGATGAAGGATTTGATTTAATTGCAAAGCACTAGTACTTTACCTGAACAGTTAGGTGTTTTAAAGTTGGCTAATTATTGCTTCAATGAGGATGAGGATTTTTGCATCACCCCTTCCCCCATGGCAACCCACCTAAACCCACAGGCTGTGTAGGTCTCTGCTTCTGCATTTCTGCAGCACACTGTAGCCAGTGAAATCCCAGAGAAGCAATCTGGAGTTCAGCTCCAGAAAGTGCTTCCAAATGAGCTGGAATAGTCTGAGAAACAGAACAAATGTAGGTAGATTTCCAAGTAAGAATTGATGATGATGATAATAATATACTATATAATATATTAAAACTGGACACTATTCCTGTAACACACTCCAGCCAATCAATCAGAATTGCTCCAAAAACTGCTTTCAGAAGAGACAGCCAAGGTGACTCTAGATATTGAATTCATGACTGAAAGAGACATCTCTGCAGTTTTACATATGTATTTATGACTTCAAGGTAGAATTTGGGAATGGTCAGGGTAACACCTGGGTCTCTCCTGGAGACCCCAGCTGATGACTGTGTTCAAAATGTGGCCATCACAAGGTGATGAGCTGATTTCTCATGCAATTTTGCTGTAAAGTGTTCTGCTAGGGACCTAACCTGCTTGGAAACAGCACAGGAATTAAAGGACTGGGAGTGTTTAAATGTCAGTCTCCTAGGGGTGTACCAATAAACATCATCCACAGGCTGAAACAAAAGGGAATTTCATCTCTTTTTTTGCTACTGAGGAGATGAGAATGAAAGATTAATGTGGCCAGATGGAAAGCAGCTATTATTTCTGGTTCCTCTTTAAGTGAATCTTTTGCATTTTAATATTAAGCAACTATTGGAATAAAAAAAAACTTTGAAAAAAATATAAAAAGTAAGGTTTTAATGTACTTGCCTCTAGTTGATCTCCAAAGGATGATTTTTTCACCTATACATTGTTTCATTCTGATGATATGTCAGTCATTCTGTTGCATACAAGAAGCATGATTTTACATATGACTTCTGTATTCTCAGAGACAACAGTTATTTGCTTTCCTTCAGGCTGTTTTCATACCAAAAATCTTATTCTAAATTGTAAAAATGTATCATGTATATATATGAGATACGGTATTTACCAAGCAAATCAGGAAAATACTTTTTTTTCCTTTTTTCTTATCTTCTACCTTAAAAAAACCCAACAAAACAAACAAAATCTTAAGTATTGAATTGCAAAAGGTAAGTACAAAATAGTTTCTATAATGAATGTGATAAATGTTCAATGCATGCTAAATATTGCAAATACAGAGGGATAGGCTAAAAAAAAACAACCAAAGACATGAGAATGGGAAAGAGGAGTTTTGATTTCATCAAAGCTTTTGGAATCTCAAATGTAACAGTCTCCTTTTTTCCCCAAAGTCCATCCTGTTTTTCTCAGTGCCATAGGAGCATTCCTTTCAAAACCTGTGGTCCATTTTTAATACTTGTTCCAAGTTTTAACTTGAGAAATATGATGTGTTTAGAGATTTTAAATAGCCAAATTAGTAAACTGATAAATTTAAAGCAAATTGATTGGAGGTATGTACAGCAACCATCCACAAAATTCCTCTGTCAGCTGCAAGACTATATATTGCAAAACTTGCTGACAAAAAGGGAAACAGAAACCGTCAATACATATTGGGTGGACTTTCCCCTCCCACCCCCACTTGTCAGACTTTATTTACAGAGTCCCCTCACACTCACAGCTTGATAACAAAAAGAGTTAGTGTGGTGTGCTGGGTGACAGGTGACCTTGTGATGGAGGTGTCTGCCTTGCTATTGCTGTTCCATTTCTAAGCCAAAAGCAGCAAAATTGTGCAATTTGGAACCTGAGAGTGTGCAAATGGCTAGAAACTCAGTTCAAAAGCCTGGCTTTCAGCTCACCATGAAAGAAAGCAATTCATCAGGAATCATGCATAAAGGTGTTGCCTTCAGCGTGATTCAGCACTGACTTTGCTTAAAGGGAGAAGCTCCTGTAGAATGATGAACAATTGTTTCCTTCTCTGCGGGAGAGGAAAGCTGGTGGATCGAAAAATGGAGTTCTGTGTGCTGTAAGACTTGGTTGGCTAAAGTAAAAGGAAAAAGACCCCTTATAAATACAAGTTATTTTCTGCACACTCCTGGGATGCAGGTATGTGATCTGCCACCGGGTTTTCCCAGCTGTTACTGTTCAGTTGTCTGTGTTTTAACAGAAGCATTCCCTGTTACCTCCAGGTAACTTTGGAGTAACACGCCGTAGGATGGACACTTGCCAAGACACTGCACCACAGTGGATAATGCAGACCAGGGAAAGAGCCAAGGGTGTTGTGTTTTTTCACATCACTAAGTGGAGACACATTTAAGCCAACCTCTTGCTTTAAAATCAGTCCTTTTCAGAGAGGACTCTCTTATTAGGGAAACAGAAATGTTTCAAACAAATCAACAAACCTCATTATTTAAATTCTCTCCAGAGGACTTGGTCCAGCTCTTTGTTCTCTCCTAATTATGATTTAACTTAAAGCTCAGTAACTGATTTGCTTCAGCATCTTGTAATGTTCTTTGTGCAACAGAACTCCAGTTTTCAAAATGAAATATCTAGAACCTAGCTATGTTGCTGCCAAAGGAAGTTTTATTCCTAAAGAGTTGGCCTGACTGTCCTCATAGCACCAACACAGAGGGGTCTCCAAAGGTCATCTGAGCCAGAGGATGCTGGTGCTTTGGTTGCTAAAGCCTTCCAGGACAATCCCTCTTGTGGCTAAAGCAGATTTACACATTTGCAATAGTGAGGTGCAACTCTGAACCTGTTTTAAAATATATGAGGACTACTAGAATAGAGTTTTGTACAATGCCAATTATTTTTGAGTGATGTGATCAATCTGAGTTTTTGAACTAAATAAGTTGATGAAAAAAGCATATCAATTTGTGCAATAGGAGAGCTTGAGGAGTATTGATTGAAATAAAAAGAAAACGTTCACCAAATACAAATGTACAGTTAGAAATCTGGGTATATTGCTGTTTTATTAAATATATTAACTATAATTAAAATAACAACTCTTGCTTCTCTGAGGGTAAGGATTTGAGGAGTGATTCTCTTAAAAGCTTTATTTTCCCATGCTGGTTGAAAGTGTGAAAAATCATTGGCATCTTTTCTACAATTCAATAACAATAAACCTAAAGATTGTAGTGAGTTGCTAAACTGCACCATGGGAAGTGGGAATTATTCTTTGTTGATAATGATGAAAACAACGTAGGTTTTTTTTCTGTTGTGTTAAAAGCATGTATTCATTTTACACTTGCAAATAACCAAAGCTGTGACTTTAAAGATGACTATGGAAAAATAGAGAGAAAGGACTCTGGTAAAAAGTAGCTAAGTTAGACAGCACAATCCTGCTCACCTACCTGAGCCTGTAAAATCCTAAATTCCTGGAGCAGCCACTTTCTTTTTAGACCAGAATCTCTGCTCACTGTGTCTGCTTGAGTGATAATCCCCCTCCAAAACATACGTTTCTATCTAAGCCTCTTAAGTTTCCTCGGTCCAGAAGGGGCTCTCGGAGCACACTCGTGCATGCCAGTGAGATCAAACCCAATCCCAGCAGGCAGCTTTTCCTTCCCCCTGCCAAGGAGCCGGGTCGAGCAGCTTTCCTGGGGATTTCCTTCTCTCCAGCCCAACCTGTGCTCAACTCAGCCCTTCCGCTAGCAGGGCTCAGGGGCGATTATTCAGGACTCAGGATTGCTTTCTATGAGATGGAGTCAGTGACTGAGAGCAAACCGAGCGGCTCTGTGGTAGCTGAGTGAGAGGATGCATTCTCACAGGTTGCCAGTGGAACATTTGGTATGATTGTTTATATCTCACAGCATGCTTGTTATGCTTGTTAAAAAAAAAAAAAAAAAAAAAAAAAAAGGAATCCTTCTGGGCAAATCAGTCCTGTACCCTGATCGGCTTCACTTCTTTCCATGAATTATAAATAGAAGTCAAATATTTTGTGATAGAATATGCTCATTTTGCTGTTATCTGGATTGGAGGAAGGTTGTTTTTCTGCTTTCATGAATTTGGTAGCTTGTTCAAAAATAAAGCTGCTGGTAATGCAGTTAGAATTTAATTTCAAAATAATAGATTCTAAACATATTACTTAAGTGATGAACATACATATGCTTCAAGCCTTTTAAAGATTATACTTGAGCAAGTCTGGAATTACTATATCAGAACTAGCAGGACTGAACTAGCAAACCCCTCCACTCAAACTTCCTAAAAGAGCTCAAAGAGACTGGGAGACAGTCTGTTTTACAGCACTGCTGGCACTAGAACCTCATAAAGAGAAACTGATGTAACAACAGCTACCAGTTATAGGTAAAATATGTGTTTTTACAGAACTAAGAGGTTTTTTGTACATATGTAAATAAGTAATCAATGAAACCCACTCAAATTGCAAATTCTGGGAGATGACAGAGAAACCAGCCTATTCCTGGCTGATCCAATCCAAGCAATGCTGAAACACTCACTTCAATATTTAACAGCTTCTTTAGTCTTTCCCTAGTAAACCAACATTTACTAATGGCAGCAATTCTGTATGTAAGGTTGTATTTTTGGTAGAAATGAATTTTGAGGATACTTGCTTATACACTTATAAAATACTGCAAAGAATGTGAGTATAACATTAATATAGTTCATTTCTATTGCTTCAATTATAATATTTGAAAAAAGAAATCTCTGAGAAGTTACAGAAGTAAAACATATTTCTGCTTGCTAGTCAGTATGTTTTACCAGACATTTACACAGAAAGATAGGGAAATTTGTTAGACTTGTGGAAAGTGAAAGGATTAAAGGGAGAGAGAGGGGTGTGTTTTCTCTAAAATTATAAACAAATTACTGTGTCAGTGCCTATATAATAATAAAAACCAGGGTGTTTAGCAAGTTATAAATTCTGCATTTTGAAAATGGGTGAACTAGCATTTTTGTGGAAACAGAATGCTGAAATAGGTGAGAGCTGTATCACAGTCTGGGCATCTTTGGCACAGAACTAGAATATTTTGGGCAGTTAGGAGAATTTGGCTTGGCACAGCATTTTACAGCTGCACTGCTGCAGTGGATATTTCTCTGGAGGACCAGAAATGAGCCTGCAGAGGAACACAGAGGAGAAGAGCTGCTCCCTGGTCCTCACTCCTTTTATCTGCTCACTCACACACGTGCAAACACACACACTGCACACAGTGTGTACGTGGAGAAAAGCAGCACATGGAGAAAGCTTTTAACTTTGGCTGAAACAATTAGATTTGTAAGTGTCTATTTGAGTGCCATGATCTCTGATGGGAGAGGTGGGGACTGGAAGTGCACTTGTTCACCTGTTCTCCTCTCAGTGTCTCAATTTTTGCACCACCAGGGATTTATAAGGCCCAGAGATCGTGACATATGTGACAGTAACATTTTTACTAAATATCTGCAAATGTTATGTGGGGCTTCAGACTATCAGTTACATTTGAAATGGAGGTCAAGAATCTTGACATCAAAATCCATCTTAATGTGTTAGATGGAGAACACTCTGTTTGGACCAGCCTGTGTCCAGCCACACTGTCTAGAGGTTACCATATTCCTTGGAGTGGTTCTGGCAGATGGGAGCTGTTGCTCTCCCAGGTAGTGCCTGAGTTTTTTTATGGATGTTGGGGATCAGTTTACCAGTGTAGATGCAGTGGGGGTGATTGACAGAGCCAAAGGGAGAAGAATGGAAAGGGCTGGAGATGAGTTTGTCATGTTAGTGAGGCAGAGTAAAAATGAACAAACCTTAAAAAGTAGGGCTAGAAACCTTGATGTTTCCAATAAGGTGTTTCAAGAAGCATAGATAACCACATTTAAAATCATAGGCTGCCTTATATAAGACTATGCAGAGGGCTTGACTTTGTTTCTGACAGATTTTTACCTCTGTCACCAACCTCTGTACGTGCAAGAATAAAGACAACACCAAACATGTGTATGTATATATATAATGTAAAACAGAAATCATGTAGCAACAGTCTTGGATGGAGATTTAGAAGAACCTCTGACGTTTTTGAATCCATGTTTCCTAAATCTCACTCGATATGAAGAAAAACTGCTAAACAAATCCTGCTGTTCTATTTTTTTCCTTATAGTAACTCCAGAGAAATAAGGGAAATATAAAAAATAGATTTATGATTGCTTCTCAGTGTCTTAGTTACCATGCTTGCTCATATGTATATTATATATTTTCATGGAAGAACACTTTTGATGGGAGGCAGAATACCATCAAATCTCAACTGTTTTCTCACTCCATTTTGTATTCCCTGCTGCTTGGCACCCACTAGCACATTAGCTTGCCAAAAGTGTGGCTTGACAATTAGGTATGTTAGCACAATTACGCATTTTATAAACTATGCAAAATAATGCTCTCGCTGGTATGCCGAATAATCTTTTATCTCACAGCTTTTTGAGAATTATTTTGTAAACAATGCCCCCATTGTAGCTTCATTGGTATGATAGTGCAGTACACAAGCATTATGACAGGGGAACGCTGTCTTGTGCTTCAGGCAATAAACAGCCTGCTGGGTCCTAAAGAGGGGGATACACTCATTCATCACCAAAGTATCCCAGGACTCTCCAAGTGTGTCTAACATCTGGCATTATTTGCTCTCTTACTCCTTTCCCACAGTATGTGTGCAGCAAAGCATCTCAGTTTAGACTTTAGAGCTGGTCTGTATCTCCTCACTTGTATTTGTTGGAGAAAACACAGCCAAGAAAGAGTGCTTGTGGAGAATGGTCTTCTCATTCAGTGAGGGAGTTTATTTCATGGATTTGGCCCCCAGTCCCCCTAGATTTGTATCTCTACCAAAAGACAAACCTTAGCTTTACTGTGGAGAAAATCACAGTGGTGGGCTATGTTAACTAATCATCACAGTGTTCTTTCTACTGCTTTGGATGGTTTTGTACTGGGGACTGTGTCCATCATAAACCCTGATGGCAGAAACCAAGATGTTAGATTTAATTTCATTTTCTGTCTGTAGCCAGCTTAGGTTGAAAAAGACTACATATGGTGAGTTTGTGTTTGCTTTTATTTCCTGGGCAGGTCTGCTTTACCATCTGGTACTAGTTAGTGCAGATCTGGCATGCATTTGAGCTTGCTGCCTTGGCTTCACAAGCAGGAGATATTGAATGACTGCAGACTGGACTACCATGCCAAGGACCTTTTCCACTTTCTCTGCAATTTTACTTCATTCTCATCACTTATTTGCTTTTCCCTTGTTTATTATCCATATGTCTTTGTACTTCCTGCCTTGACTTTGAATTATTTCATTGATTTCATATAAAGGAGAGATTAATAAAGCAAAATTCTTCGAAATTTCTTCTGAGCTACTTCAGTGATAGAGAACCTACTTTGCTATTTTAATCTCTGGAAGATTTTCTTCAATACCTGCTGCTTCCACAAGTAAAGAGCTTCCTGAGTAGTTCTTCAGCCAAGGTGAAGGATCACCCTCTTAGCCTTAGTGCAAAATACTGAGCAGGGTAAGGCTGTTTTGACACCCAGATTTAAAAAATCACCAAGGAAACAAAGTGCCAGGTGGTTCGTCAGACAGAAAATGAGTTGCAGCACAAGTAGGTAAAGGTAAATATGAGACATTGCAGACATTACATAAAAACAATACAGAAGCAAAGGAAACTGTACTTCAGTCTGTGCATAGTTGGTTTGTCCTCTATCAGGCAAAGTTTTCAAGTTGTAACTGCATTAAAAAAAAAAATTCTCTAGCCTTGAGAAATTATTTGGATTCTTTTCCATTCCCCCTTTTTTTCTTTCTTCTTCCCTCCTCCCTCCCCACCCCTTGCTCCTCCTTGCAACCTGCCCCCAGGCTGCCCAGCAGAGCTCTGGGCTCTCTGTCCTTGGAGGCATTCAAGATATGGCTGAGCAGAGCCTGAGCAGCCAGCTCTGCCTTGGCTCCTGTGCCCTGCCCCACAAGTCCCTCTCAGCCTGGACAGCTCCAGGATTTCACTGACCTGGCTGCTGCATGAGAAGAATGCAGTGGTAAAACAATCAATTCAGAGCCATGTGTTCAGCCTCCTCTTCTTTAGAGGCTCCTGTTGTACATAAACCTCTTCCTGCCTGCCCACACCTTTAGTGGTATTTTATAAAAGGCATATCATTCTGCAAAGATATTCTTTTGCTGTTTTATTCACTGCTCTTATTTTGTGTTTCATATATTCATGGAATGAGTCATCTGTAGCAATTGAGGATATTATATTTTATTTACCACATCAGAGTCATCTGTCATGCATTTTGCACATCTGTTTAACATACTTTCCTACTTTTGTCATTCTGTTTATTCTGAATTCTAATGGGAAGCAAACTTAAAGTACAGAAACCTGAGTTGTCTGACTGAAGTGTCTGTGCTTGTTTAGCATGGTCTAACATGCAGTAATGCTTGGACTGTCACACTGCCTTACATTTTGCACGGTTATTAATAACTAATGCAAAATTCTTTTAGGGCTTTAGCTTTGTTTAAAGTCATATTTTGAACAAATGGCATAGAGAAACAGAACCTTACCAATGGAAGTTAGGCAAAGATTAATTTTGTACTCAAACACTGGTTTTGAAGAAATCAAATAAAAAAATCTCTCTATTTCTTTAACAAATGTTACAGAAAGAAAGAAGGTATGACTCTGAAATGTAATGTAAGCATATTCAATGAATTAATTTTATACATCTGAGTGGAAAACTTGGTGTTTCCCAGCCAGGAATCTTCTTTTGCTTCCCCCACATAACTGGGATGCTGGTGGTTATCATCTATAGCCTGGTTAGGCTGTGTGCAGGTCACCTGTGCTGTGGCTCAGGACAAAATAGGAATATTGCAAAGTGACAAGGACCTAAAAACCACACTCTGTTTCCCTCCTTGTGTGAAACAGGGCTCAGGACTGCCAACCTGCTGCAGATATATATCTGCTACTGCTGCTACTCTGTTTTCTTTCCAGTTTCTGTTTATATCAAATACCTGTAAATAGATTTCCAGTGTGTCTAATATTTGCTTTTGATCCGGTGAAGTTTTTCAGATGTTGTGCTTGGTAACAAGGATTTCTAGGATGATCCTTGCTAAGTGTCTGTTAGTCTCATTTTGTTTCCCCTCTCTTGCCCCTTAGTCTTTCTCACAGGAAACATGAAGAGTATTTGAAATAGTACAATTCTTTTTGGGAGGGTTGGATTTGACTGGATCTGCAAAAAAAAAATTATGATTGAAAGGCTTCACCAGACACATCAGTGGTCTTAAAGGCAATATTCATCCTTGTATGCAAGTAAAACAAACACAGCACATAATGCATCCCTTAAAAACAGTATAACACTGAAAAAACCCCAAACCACGTAATAGTGGCACTGAGGTGAAGCATTTCAGAACAAAACCATGGAGATGATTTACCCAAGTGCAGCAGCAGCTGGCTGAAAACAGGTTTATTTCCAATGTCTGGTAATCCAAATCTTCACCTCTCTTTTGTTTGTCTCTCCAGAAGTTATTTCAGTTAGATCAGGTGCACACATTGTCTTTGCTATTGGGCACACATTGCAATGTTTTGAGTAGGATTAACTCCAGGGAAGAGCAGTTTGACAGGGGTATGGGGGAAGAAACCACAGGGAGCAAAAAGCTGAGGTCCTTCCCTCTCTGTCTGCTCCTCACAGACCACCAGCACAAGATGTGCTACAATTTCTTCTTCTCCAGTCAATAGCTACAGTCAAATGTAAAATGAGAAAGAAATGTTCTTTCAATAAAGCTGAGAGCTCCCAGCCAGTAAGTGAAGAGCCACCATTGTTGGACAGCCAGCACTTGCACTTTTGACCCCATGTTTTATCTAGTGAGAAAGCAGAGGCAGAAAGGGGACAAGTTGTTTCTGGCAACCTTTTAACTCCTTAGATAAGAATTCACCAAAACTTGAACCAACAGAAATAAGTGAGACACTATTTTTTGTCAAGCCAATAAGTGTCTAAAAACTTCAGAAACTTGCTCCAGTTGTCCAACTTTACTTTTCCAAGGTAGAGGAAAGTTTCCACTTAGAGGAAAGTTTTCACCTAGAGCTAAATTTGCAGGGCCACCTCTTTGAATTAGTTCTAAGGTGTTGTAAAAGCTTTTTCTGTTGCAGTAAGTAACATCAGTTAATTGACAAGTGCCTCCACATGAGGTTTCCGGATCCTGGCCTTTTTGAATGTGAGAGTCCTAATCATCAAGCATTACCTTCCCACTCAGATGCTGTCTTGAAAAACTGTTATAGGCAACTTGCATTATAGGAGGCATCTGCTCTCAGATTAAATCATTTTGTGGCCTTTCTATCAATTTGCACTCTTTGGTGCTACCAGACAATCACATAACCTTGACAACAACAACAACAGCAACAATGACAAAAATAGACTTTTCCATCTGTGGCTAGAGATGATTACACACTCTCCAGTTGTATTACAGTGACAAGACTGGATCACAGTTTTACAATGTTATATTTTTATGTTAAGGCATATAATACTGAGAAAAAGAAATAGTAATACCTGAGAGTGCCATCTGGTATAAAGCATGTTAGCACATGGCTTATAAAGATACTAGAAATATACTTTTATTTTTGAACCATTTTCATATAGCCATCAGAGAATATACTGCATAGAAGCCTGGAAAATGTCAGCCATAAAAAGAGAAAAAGAAGAATGTGTTATGTATTATATTCAGAAAAGCGCTGACTAGCAGTTTTGGGGTGGTATTTTTGGTTTTTAAGTGTCAAACAATCATTTCTACAGCATGCTATGTTGCAAAGGGAAACCCACCAGCAGCGTGGATTACATGAGGTAGAGGAGCTATTCTGGCAGTCATCTGGAGCAGAATGCCAATGACTGGTTTCTCTTATGGCTGCCTTGCTGGAAGCAGAATTCAATCTGAATGAAAGCAATGCCCCGAGCAACTTTCCCATGGACATTTCATTGCCTGAGGTTCAGCAGCTCTGACAAGAATATGTTTTGGTTAGGGGAAGTGAAAAGAAATCTTACCCTCTCATCTAATAGCCCCTCAGACTGAACAAAGAGATGGTCTCTTGTGGAGGAGGGGAGTGCTGCCATGAACACAGGGACACAAAGTGAAAGAGAAGCAAAATGCCTTCAGGACATCTTGTGTAATTTTTCAAAAAAAGTTTAGATTAAAAGCAATGACTCTTCTTGTTCCTCCTGCCCTTTTCTTTTCTTGTTCTTATCACATTTCCAGGAATTGTTAATGCAGGCAGGCTCTTTGTGTTGCATTGCTGTAGGAGAAGGTGGCATGTGTAATTTGATGTGTGGGAATGGGCATTTTTAAAAATCAATTTAATCAAGTGAAAAAAAAAAAAAAAAAAGAAAAAAGAAAATAAAAGAAAAAAAAAAAAAAACAACAAAGGAAAATCCCAGAACCAAAAACACCCGCTCCTTTCCAAGTGTTTTCTTCTCAGAATTAACATGTGTGTCTGTAAAGGAGTGATGCAGGGCTTTCCATGATCTCATCTAGTGATAACTTTTTAATCTCCAATTCACAAAGACACCAAAGAGGCCAAGGCATGGTTTATGGGCTGTTATTACCTGCTCTGTAGGTCCTGCCAAGTGCCTTCAGCTGCACAAGCCATCCTTTAACAGCCTCATAAAAGGTACCCTGGTGTCTCTTTGGAGTATTAATATGCTCTTCCACGTGAGAGTTTCATCTTTAGAATATAAAATCTTTCAATACGGGTTTTATAATGGTAGAATATGACTAATTACTTTAATAGGTGGTAAAGAGAATTGACTAAATTGAAAAGATTTGTTGCACTTATTTTAAAAGTATTTCTGATTTGTGTATTGTGAAGTAAAATTCCTTATAGTCAATATCAACATCAGCTGATGTTCCAGCCCAATGCCTGTGTGCTTGATCTCGTAAAACTTACTCAGAACTTGTTCTGCCTTGTTGCATCTGATATTCTTATCCCTTAAGCTCAGCAGCTGGACTCAGTTGTTTGCTTTTTTTTTTTTTTAGCAGTACTGGTGTTTCTTCAAGTTTTTATTTTTGGACTACTGAAGTCACAGCTTCAAAAAGGTGGTGGAATGTGGGAGGGACATAAATTTGGAATAAAGGTATGTTTTTATCTATTATAAATCTCATTGTAAAGTACAAAATATGAAAGTGGTCCAAGCACCTAAAACACCCTGTCAAAGGTTAATTGTATCAAGATGTTTTTATAAAGTTCTCCTATTCAGACACCTTCCCAGTCACCACAACTACTTTTTCTTTTCAGTGAAAAGTAGACAAAATGGAGATTATTAAAATCATGCTTTACTTGGCTTCCATAAAGGCCACACTGTTATAAAATGAATTAACTTGAAATCTCTTTGCTTAATTAAGTGAAAATGCTTAATTTGTTCTTGTTTCACTATTCAGACTTTGTGAAAGTTGGGGAAGAGAGGGAGGACAGATGAAAGAGAAAGGAAGAATCTGCTTTGAAACTTACTCTTTAATCCCTCACACACTCTAAATTCATTTATTATTTGTAAAAGCATTTATGAAAATTTTCTAATGCTGTTTTTCGTCCCTCTCTTTCCCTCCTCTTTCAGTTAGCCTTACATTTCTTCAGTTACAAGATACATATTATGGGATATTGGATGATACATGTAATAAGAAGATTTCTTTCAAAACATATAGACTGCAAGAGCTATGCTGACATTTTTTCCAGAGTGGTGACAGGAGAAAAAAATCCTCAAAATTTGCTTTTTAATTAGTCATTTAATTAATTTTTAAAAAAGATAATTTTTATTTTACTATTTATACAAGAAAATAGTGATTACTGTACACATGTAAATGATCACTGATTAATTTCATAATTGAAAGTTGCAGTCATCTTAAAAAAAAAAAATCACTGGTGGTTTGTATTATCTCATCTAACATGTGTTGTTTCTTCTATTGCTGCTCTGAATATCTTCACCAGGTATGTTTTGCTGCAATCCTAGTTATTTTAGTGCTATAACTTCTCACCTCTTCCTCTTTGCTGTCCTCTCCCAGTCTGGAGTAAAAATTTTGGGCATGCGTTTTGCTATTTAATCTGCAGATGCCGAGTCAGTTTTGAAATCTTCCTTTGATTTAATATTATAAGTCTCAGCCATCTGAATAGATTATTTTTTGGATTTTTTTTTTCCCAGATTCTGTTTCCTCTATAAGATCCAATGCATAAATATTTGGTGGTGGAGAAAACTACTTGGTATTAGTGTTCAGCAAGAACTGAATACTAGGTTGAACCAAATAACACTGCAGATCTCATCTGTGTGTTTTTTAGTTTGTCTGGGGTGTTGTTTATGGGTACAGTTAGAGAAACATTTCTGAGGGAAAACCATTTGTTTTGTGCTTGTGCTGATAGTCCCTCACTGATGGTACTCCTGAGTCTGGGATTAACTTGAACTTGCTCCTTTCCTGTCTTGGAGTAATTGAAAACAGAGAAGATTAGCTCATATGTTAGATGCACTTTGTCATCTCTGGTAGTCTTTCACACATGCTGCATTAACAACATACTCTGGTGATTGTATATGTTACTTTATAGAGAGTGAAAATGACATCTCGGAGAGAAATGGAGTGGAAAGTCCTTAACTAGTGTAAAATCAATATTGATTTGCTGATGTGCAGCAGCAGACTTGCTTATCAGTATTCCTGAAAGTTCTATCTTGGTCAGGGCAAAGGATGTTAGAGTCACTGATCAGTGTGATGCTGAGAGTAGGCTTTTTTTTAATACTGCCTTCACTGCTAATTTCAAAACACTCAATATATGTTCCACACGATGAACAGTACTACCCAATTTTGATCTCACTAATGCTTTCTGGATCATTTTCCTCAGTATTTCCTCATCTTTTAAAAATTCTCTTCAGCACATGAAATTAGCTGCAGAGATCTTAGGCATATTTATTTCATTTTTATCACAATATCAGGAGACTTAGTCCTGCAGGAAACTTGTTAGGCTTGTTGTAAGCTACTTGTGTTCGTTGAACAGTACTAAAGGAGGTAGAATATTTTTTTAATAAAATGTAGTTAATGGATTTTGTAGGAAGGTCATATATGAAAGCTGAAAAAGTGTCTGAATTCTGTCAGAGATGCCTTTTGTGTCTGCTTTCCTTAACGTCAATATTTATTTGTTCCCTCAACAACATTAGGAGACTTCACATTTCTGAGAAAGAAAGATTTCCTTATTCTACTTTTACCTACTCAGCCGTCCATGACTCAGATCCATCTTCAGCATCAGAAACAGACTTGTTTTCCCTACCATTCCCAAAGACTGGCTTCTGTGCAGATACCAACCAAACACACTGCCCTTGCAAGGACAGCACAGCATCCTGTTACATCTTCTGTATGTATGATGAGAAACATAATTCCATCTTCCAGAAGGAAATGGTGCCCAACCATGAAGACTACATAGTCCATGCAGCTCTGTTCCTCAGTTAATACATTTCACATTCATTCCCAGAAGACTGGACTTAGCTCACTACGCCCTCTAAAAAATGAATGGCACCAGAATTTGCACTGAGGAATTCCATAAAGAAAAAGGAAGGACCTTCTATCAGCCCACAGCTATCTACCCAGATTTCAAATAAATTAAAACACTGCACTATATTCAGCTTTCTGGTGTCAGGTCTAATTACTGTCTTAGCATCACAATAAAAATGATAATTATTTCAATCCGAAGAATTGAGATACTTAAAAAACAATTTTCTTAATAGCATTACACATTTAAATAAATCAAAACGGCTAATTTAATTCAGGCAATGACAATATGAAAAAGTTATCCTTGTGGCAGTCTTTCAGAAAAAGAATTTTTGCAATCAGATGGGCAGTTTGACTTATGTCTTCATATCTTCTTTCATTATCTCTTATTAATATGTATATTTCATTCTAGAAATTTGCTAATTGCACATATGTAAGATATTTGGTTGTTAAAATGATTTCATAAAAATCTATAGAGATAATAAAGATAAATGATACCTTAGAAAGCAATTTTTTTCCTAGTGAATAATTGTCTCATTAGTCCATCTCTATTATTTATACATACATTGATTATATGCAGAATGATCTCCATTAAGATTCTTGCCTTTTCTAAATAAAATAATTTTCAGTTTATATGTACTTTTTTTTTTTTTTCCCCCAATCTTGTAGCTTTATTTTAATAGGAAGAATTAGGAAGTGGTCCAAAATTAAATTATCTATGTCTGTCTATGTAAACTGTAACTATAAATCATTATCTGAAATCATGACTATAATTTTAAGGTCAAAAGCTGTATCCTTGCTATAATATATCATGTCAATTATTATAGATTGCAAATTAATGGACAAATTGAAGTAGAAATTGGAAGAACAGAAGGAAGTGTTAAAAATACTTAAGCAAGTGGTACTCTGTATCAGTGAAATGGAAGAAAACCTGATTTAAAGACTATTATTTGCATTAATTCAAGACTAAAAATCTGTTCCACAATGTGCAAGCACTGGTATTGTAGTAAAATGAACACTTGGAATATATCTATGTTAAAGAAGTTATTTTCTTTTGTGAATTGAAAGTTATGTG
Source organism: Erithacus rubecula (assembly GCF_903797595.1). Lineage (NCBI taxonomy): Eukaryota > Metazoa > Chordata > Aves > Passeriformes > Muscicapidae > Erithacus > Erithacus rubecula. The sequence continues at coordinate 40,338 of NW_027636054.1, read as the reverse complement.
TCTTTGTTAGTTTTCTTTCATCATCATTTCACCCCTCATCACCATCTCTGTGTTCTCTAAGTTTCATGTGCTGCAAATGGAGCAAACACTGAACTGTGGGGAAGAACTCCCTTCCTAACCCAGTCTAGGTGGGGCTAGACAATTGAAAAGTTAGTTTTATTTGGTACATAAAATTGCCAATATGTTAAAAATCGATTTACCATTATTCCAGTAACACAATTGCCTGAAACAATTTAAAAAACCAAAACCAAAAACAAAAACCAAAAATTGTCATGTATAATTGTAGTCTGCATTTTACATCAATGCCTCTAGGCATATTTATTTGTCATACACAGAACCAGAGTATCCAGCATAATTTATAGATGAAAATGATGTAACACAGGGAGATAAATATTCAGAATACATATGTGACAGAAACAAGTCTTAGTTTGACACTGTGATATATTTTTAATGTAATACAAAACTGAAGGGACTGTCCTAACCAGCCTGAAATAAATTAATTTATAAGGAGAAACATATTCATCATCAACCTTACAGTTACTCACACAGCCTTAGGGTTATGGGGGTATGCAGTAAATATTTTCTTGATGTCAACAAATGCTTTACAGATGAACTGGATAAGGTCAGAAAAAACCTGGCCTTCCTGATGATGACCAGCAGGTTTAAGGTGAGGATTAGTAAATCATCCTTCAAAACTGGCTTAGGGACTTAAAGGAGAAGTAGTGCTGTTATCACTAAATTTCTTTTCCACACATCATCTGCCTGTATTTGTTTTAAATGAATGACCTGTTACACTTGTGTGATGCTCTCAGAGTAAAAAAATTATACTTTTTTTTTTTTTTTTTTTTTTTTTTTTTTTCCCTGGGAGGATACAACACAGGGTGAAAGCCTCTTTCCCTGCACTGCAGTAGGAATTTGGGAACAATCCATGTCACTGCCCCTGGCTTGCAGTGAGTGTATGGCTATAGTGATGGAAAGCCTACCCAGCTGCCCAGCTCAGCAGTGTTTACTGCTTTTACTAAGAGCTTCTCTTTGGCAGCTTAGCCATAGGAGAGATGCTTTGATATTTTTTAAGCATCTGTGGAATAGGTAGACAAAGTGGACAACACAAGACCGAGGTTTTGCCATTTTACATTTCTTATGCCATTCTTTTCCATTACACCAGGCTACAGATGAGCATGGTGGGACTGTAGAAATCAGGGCAACAAATGCTGAATGTTTAAAGAGTTGCTTTGCATAATGGAGACTGGCACAGAGAAGAAGCCTTATTAAATGGCTCCAAACTGACTGATGACTTATGCAATGGTGTGGGTTGAATCTTTTTAGCCAGTATGTCTCAAATGAATACTGATATGAAAGGTTGAAAATACTAGAAGAGGGTACAGTTTGTTTCAAATAACCTTAGTAATTTTACAAAAAAACCTCTTCTAACATTATTAATTCAACATTTCTTTCTAGGGCAGCAGGGTCAGGCAATACACATAGGCCATGACTTCAGCACATTTCAAAAGCAGAGGCTTGGAAACAACAGTTCTGGAAGAAAATTTAGGTGAGGATTAAAGACAGCATCTTTCAGAAATGTTGAAGAGGAAAGTGATTTTTTTAAACTTTGCATTATTACTGTTATAACATATCCCTTTTTGGAAACAATTGGCATAAGGCTGTAAATCTTGTTACTAGTGCCTATCCTATGAAAAATGTCCTCTTTACCTAATTTTTGTTCTTGTATTTGCTGCTGTATTAGTTCAGAAAGTCTAATTCTCATATAACTAGAAGTTTATTCAGGGGAAGATCACTCATGTAGCAATGGAAAAGAGCTCACTTTAAAATCCTTTAGTATACTACAGGCCTGTTCTGCAGTCCTAGGTGCTGCTCAGGGAATGCACAGGCAGGAGATGGGTATGCTTAACCTGGTTAAATTCAGTGCCCATTGCCTGAGTTGAAAGGACACAACAGGAGTTGGCCTCGTTGATAGTTTACATCTTGAACTATTCACTTTGTATAATTCTCAGGACTTTTCTGCTGTTTTACTAGAGGTGTTACATATGCATGTTGGCTCAGAATGTAAAAAAGCTGAGAATCTGCAATTTGCAAGAGTGTCTAGCTAAGTTTGTCAGTCATATTTAAAAGGCAAGATGCTTGGGAAGCTGGGAGAAAAAGATGATGTGCTTCTGCATTAAACATCTTTGGCACATGTCAGAGAACAGTAGGAGAAACAAGGCTGTACTAATGTAAATGTCTGTTCCTAGTGTTAGAGCAAAGTCAGAACATGTTCTGCATGAAGGGGAAAAGGGGTGCTTGAATGCTTAACACAGAAGTATTTGGAGGAAGAAAAGACTGTGGAAGAATGTTACCTGTATATTTTAGTTAAAATGAGTAATTCAGGAAGTTTATTATAGTGCATAATATTCCAGTTCATTAACATGCTTTTGTAGTCTACTTCACTCCTACATTCAACCTTCCTTTTGTTTACTGAAGAAAATAAAGATTTTTTCTTCCTCTTTTATGTTTTTCTAATTCAAAATTCCATTGAAACTGCTAATTTTCTTTGCCTATTATATGCTATTTAGTTTCTTCTGATATAAACCACTTTGTTCAGTTATCAATTGAATTAATATATTTCTTAATTAGTAGTGACAGAACCTTAAATACTGCATATTTCTGAAGCATTTAGAAACTTCCAGCATGTTAAATTTCACTGTGGTGAAGCAAAATTGAACAGCTCTAAATTTTGTCAGCATTGTTTAAAATGGAAGCCTTTTGATTATTGTATATGAGGTCAATAGAATGCATGAGAAAAACAAACTTATTGCAGTTCTAAGAAATTTTTTCCTTAGGTGGATATGACCTTCCCAGTTTTCAAACAGCATTCACACTCTCCCTCACACAAATTGCCCCAGCTGGAAAATCCCCACCCGGGAAGGCCAATCCATGGGACATTTCCATGAGGGGCAGCTGAGGAGGGGCCAGAATCCATCAAACAGCCCCAAAGCGCTGCCCAGGCTCTGCTGAGGCCCTGCAGCACAGCTCTGCTCCTGATGCAAAGGGATGCAACAGAGGCACAGGCTGCTGCAAGAGCCTGGCTCAGACTTGTCCCTGCCAGGGCAGGTACCTGGGCCTTCCCACCCGGCCCAGGTGTGCACCAACCCCCTGAACTGTGTTTGTGGGGGACCCTGAGCCCCAGAACATGGAGATGGAGAGCACCCACAGGATGCCATGGGGATCCATCTCCAAGGGATCTGTGGGTGCTCTCCATCAGACAGCAGGAGGCCATTGGGATCCACAGAGTGCTGAGGTTTTCTACTTAATGTCTCTCTATCACTCTCTTTCTCTCCCCCCACCCCTTTTCCATTTCTCTTTTGCTCTCTCTGTCATTCTCTCTGTCTCTCATTTACTCTCCAATAAAACCCGTACTACTGACTTTGGCACAGGGCCTCATTCGCACCCTGACTCAGGCAGAGCCATTTCAGACCATTTTAATCAGTGCATCAGAACAAGGGGCTGGAAGCCCTCCAGTCCGGGGGCAGCTCCAGGCCCCTTGCAGGGGGTTGGGCTGCTGGAGGGGTGCCGGGCCTGGCCGTTGGTGACACTGCAGCGTTCTATCATTGCCTGGGTGATGTGGAACATGGAGCTGCCAGGGGCCCCCGTGACATGGCCCAGCCACGCCCTGCAGGGCTATAAAAGGGGCACAGGGCCCTGCGCTGCCCAGTCCCTGGAGCGCCGCTCGCTCGCGAGGAAGCAGCTCCCGGGATCCCTGCGCCACAAGCGAGGTTGAGATGGAGGAGGACAAGGTGAAGCCCAACTCCCAGGCAGCCAGCCCCTTGCCTGCCCGGCTGGAAGAACAGGCCCTGGGCGGGCAGTGGCTGGGGGCAGGCGACAGCTCAGGCCTGCGCCTGTCAGACACTGAGGAGGAGGGGGCCTTTGCCACTATGGAGGAAGAGGGGAAAAGCAACACAGATCGACAGCTTCCCTGGTGGGTAGACATAACTGGCCAAGAGCTTTGCCTTGGGGAAGAGATGAAAGTCAGAGAGTTTTACCAGCAAGAAGAAGAAGGGAAAATCCAGGAAGTTTCCCCATGTGAAGCTGTGAGTCACCAAGAGGGCCATTGGGAGAAAGCAGATAAGAGAATCCATTGGGAAGATGGCACACAGCAAGAGCTGGATATGGACCAGTGGCCAAAAAGAGTGATGGACCAGGAGATTTACCAAATGGATGAAGACAATGAGATATACCAACAGCTGTCCCAAGACAAATCCAGAAATGACGACAAAGGATTCCAAGGGAAGCCTGCATTGAGCAGGAGCAGTACCCAGCAGAAACCAGCAGCTACGAGGAAGAGATCCAAGGGGAAGCCTGCATTGAGCAGGAGATATCAAAATAAGAAACCAGCAGCAACTCTGATGAATTCCAAGAAGGAGCCTGCATTGAGCAGGAGATGTCAAAAGAAGAAACCAGCAGTGACCAACAGGTGCCACACATACCTGTTGTAACTGCTGATAATATGTCAGGATTCGATGAAGCAGCATCTTCAAAAAGACAAAAAACAAAAGAAGAATATTTCACTCCAACCATAAAATGAAATCTGTGGAAAACACTAAAAGAGCCCTCAGTTTGACTGTAGAGATTTTCTTCCCTGTGAGCCACCACTCTTCTGGGAGCTTTGCAAAAACCAATCCCCAGCTCCAGCATCCCCCAGGTTCTGCAATTAAGCCTCTCAATAGGGAACAGAAGGAGCACATGCTCCAAGACTCTGCTTGGGACACACCTCACCTTACTCTTTGTTCACAGACAGCTCAAACAGGATTTTTTTGGCAGGGTCCCACAAAAATCAGACATAGCCCAAGCAGTGTCTGAGCACATATGCCAATGCTGCAGTTTCCCTTTTTCTCACTGAGCAGCTCCAGGGAATTCAAGTCATTGCTGTGATGAAACACACTCTTCACAATTTTATCTTTCTTTAGCTTATAGGCTTCAGAGCCTGGAATCAGACTCTTCCATTGCTCATAAAACTGCAGGAAATCCTTGTGAATCTTATCAATCTGAAAATGTAAATTCCTGTATTCCTCATACTCTGCATTGAAGTCATCCTTGTAGTGCTGGTGTTGCTCCAAGGAGACTACGGCAATGTATTTTCTAAAAGAAAAAATAGATCATTTTTCTGTGAGTGAACTCTAAGAGAAAATTCTAATGTGTTCCTATTCCATAAAGCACATGTGTAGTTTTGCACCAACCATGTGGCAAATGTCAAACAGAGACTCCCAAGGTTCGAGTTAGTTGCTCTGGGACTGACTGTTTCTACAGGCAAGTTCTTTGCTTTAAGAGGATGTAGTCATGTAACTCCAGAAATCTGCCACATTTCTATGACACTTAGCTTCTAATAGTTTGCATTGTAGAGGTTTTCTTCATTAGCACGTGGAGCACATCTAGAAAACACAGGCACTTCTTTCAAATATCAAATGACCAACAAAGACCACAACTTCAGGAAGAGAAGAAACATAGCTAAGTTATATTCTCTTTCTCTATAGGAAAAACTTTTAAATCAACATTTACTTTTGAAAATCCATCTGAAATACATTTTTGGCAGGGACTGAATTTATGGCTTTGGTTACACAGAGTTGAACTTTTGAGCTACATGGATGTCTCCCTTTCTAACAGCAAAGCAGAGTTCATGATAATATTTGATGCTTCTAGTGGACAGCAGTTAAAAAACTGAGCCGTGAACTGAGGCACTTCTACTACAGCCATTAAAAACAAACTTTGTACAAGTCTGAAAGTGCAACTACAAAAACCCAAATAACATCAGCTCCTAACGAGGGTAAAACTCATTAATGCCTGAAGCAATTGATGGGAGAAAGATTTTTACCCTCAAGTCAACACAAGTGAGATTTACAAAGCTCATGATCAAAATCCAAGATGAAGTGGTCAATATGAAAAACAGACAACATTTCCCAACACTGACACACCAATGCTTCTGCTCCTCCCGGCCTGAACACCTAATTCTTTTGAATGACAAAAACTCCCTCCACACTGGAAAAAATCCTTAAGAACTTCCTGAGATCAATTGCTACAAGCAGTAAATCTTTAATACGTTGAAATTCAGTATCAAGACAGAGAGCAGCTTGTGCCAGGGATGCATCCCAGGCCAGATGCACCTGACTGCTGTGTTGGTGTGTTCTGAAAAGAAAACTACAGATGTCTTTCAACAATGTGGGATGTGCCGAGACTTCTGACATCTGCCCAGTGACATTTCCTGGCAAGAGTCCTTGCACAGGCCTCACTCAGCTGCTCCCCTGCAGGACCACCTTGCCCTCAGCCTTCCCACGGAGCATCCCTGGCTGTATCCAATGTGACCCAGGGCCCTGCAGTGCCTGCTCCAAAGGGCACAGCTGCCCCAGAGCCCAAGGGCTGCAGGAGGCCTGGGTGCCCTTGCCAACATCACTGCTCTGACAGCAGCTGGCAGCCATTCCAGTGTTTGATACCACACACACACAGTTCTCCATCCCCTCCTGCACTGCAAATACAAGGGGGGGTGCAGCACCACTGCTGCAGCTGACCCTGAGCAACTGCACTGCAGGAAGGGAGGGCCAGCCCAGCCTGAACCCACCTCGGTGTTCATTTCAGCTCTTAGCCAAGGAGGGCCAGCAAAACCTTCTCAACATCATCCTTTCAAAACTGGGAAGAGCTTCACAGGGCACCCACTGCAAGTGCCAAGGCTTAACTGCTCTTTCACTCACCTCAAGTAGTCTGCTTGGGTGTTTGTGGCAGAGCATGTGGAGACAATGGAAGTTTGTTTTCCTTCTCCTGCAGAAAAGCAGAATTTTTACACTCTTCATCAGGAGATCTTTCAAAAGCCAAAAAATACCCACTGGATGGTCTTGTAAAAGTCTTTCAGAGGTTTGTTCTCCCAGTTATTACTCTAAAAAAGCTCCAAAAATCAATAATGGGACACACACAGACTTTCTCTCCAGTAGCCAGTTCTGGGCTGTAGAAAGAAGGCATGGCCACTTTTCTCTACTGCACTACCATGGTGTAAAGCCCAGCTCAGCTTTTCTGTTCTGAATGCATGAGGTGGCATCTCCACAGCCATTCCAGTCAATGCAGCAGCAGATGCAGTTTCACAGAAGACAACAGCTTGAGATAGACAGAGGGGGGAGAGAGAGACAAAATAGGTTGTTCTGACAAGAAATAGAGAAAAAAGCTGGAGTCAGTTCTCATGCCATGTTTTTATGGCCATTTCCTTATCCATTCCAGAGGCCCAAAGTTCAGATGAAACAAAGTTTGGATGCAAAGTTTCTGCACTCTTGCCAGCAGGAGAATCACAGTATGTTCAATACAACCTGTAAGAAGAGCTTTGCTGTGAGCATTTCATTTCCAAAAGTGCATTTGCTCTCATGGCTCAGTCAGCACAAAAGCTGCAGCCTAAGCCCCAACTTGAAACACAGTCCAAATTTTTCTTTCACCAGCTGCTCTATATTTTGTGGCTCCTGAAGAACAATGCTCGCATGTTTTTAGACTCAAGCAAGAATCTTTTTCTTGCTGTAGAGCTTGCATCCCTTCCAGCCCGAGATCTAAGAGCAGCTGTGACAATCTGTACCTGTGGGTACTCAAATCTTGGGCAGTATAAAGGTGGTACCTCCAGACCCACCTGGGGACCCCCACCACTGAAAAAGGACTGCCTGGACCACAGAGAATCCATGTGGTGGTGATGTTTTCATACCTAATGTTTCTCTCTTCTCTACACCCCACCTCTCCTCTCTTATTCCTTTCTATCTCTCTGGGTTGCATTTCTGTTAATAACATCTGTACAATTGAAAAGGATCTTGCTTGTTGCCTAATTCAGGCAGAAGCTTCTCTGATTAACCAAATCTTTACACCACAGTTCTCCAGGGAGGAGTTAGGAAAAGCAGCATATTAATACCTTCATCGAAATCCAAAGGATGTGACTGCTTCAGCCTTCCCAATTCATTTTTCTTTCCGTTTGAATTGGAGATCTCCATCTGCACCATGGCAGGCTCTGGGACTCTACAATTCTGGAATTTGTCCTTCTGGTGCACCTCATGGGTGCAGGGGGAAATGGAGTCAACACTTACAAAGGGCTGTGGAAGGCAGCACCCAGGAGGAAGAGAGACGTCCAACTGCTGGCTGGACGTGACTGGTAAACTGGTAAACCTGGGAGCTGCTTCCTCCTCAGAGAGCGGCTCTCCTGGGACTGAGCACTCCAGGGCTCTGCGCCCCTTAAACACCCTGAGTTAAGGCTGGGGCTCACTGATGTCACAATGGTCTGTGGCCACCACCATGTCCCACATCACAAAGGGCCATGACACGAAGCGCCCGTGTCACCAACGGCCACCCCCGGCATTCCACGAGCAGTGGAGCAGCCAGGAACTGTCTGGGAGCAGCCCCGGACTCATGGCCTGGTGGCCCCTGCTGTGCCCAGAGCCCTGAGAGGCTTTGGCCACGCTGGCACACGCCAGCCCCAGCCCCAGGCTGCAGAGCCCTGGGTGTGCAGCTGCGCTGGCCAGGCACGAGCAATTGGCCCCAGGGCCGTGCCAGGGCCTTGTGGGCAGCGGCTCCGCGTGCGGCGGGAGGCCGGGGAGCAGGGCTGTCCCTCAGGGCTCTGCCGGGCCCGGGGCTCGTCCCTGCCTTCAGCAGCGCCAGCCGGGGGCAGCGAGCGCAGCCCGGGCGCCTTTGCCGGGCACGGGGAGCTGAGCGGGGCAGGGGCACCAGGCGAGGCCGGGGCCGTGCACGGGCACCCCAAGAGCTGCACGAGGGGCACGGCGAGAGCCTCCTGCGCTTCCCCGAGCCCAGGGGCGGCTGCTGCACCCGGCCCGGGCCAATGGCCGAGCACCGCAGCCGCTCTCGCAGGTGTCCCCTGGGCTCTGCGGCGCCGCGGGGACAGAGCCCGGGCCGGGGCTGGGTCCCTGCTGCCAGCAGGGCGCTGCCCAGGCTCCAAACGCTCCTGCAGCTCTGGCAGCCTCGGGGCCGAGCCCATCCCTGGGGAGCCTGAGCAGTGCCCTGCACCCTCTGCAAGGAGACCCTTGCCCAAAAATCCAACCTAAATCCCACCAGGGCCAGCTCCAGCCGCTCCTGGGGTTCTGTTCCTGTGCCAGGGCACAGACACTGGGGCTGGCTCTACATTATTAATTAAATTTTATAATTTGTGTCTTCTGAAATTATTATTGCTACACTTATTCTCCTTGTCCTTACTACTATTTTTCCTCTCGTCTTCTCTGTACTTTAATGTTCCTACTATTATTCTATCTCTATGCCCAGAACAGGAGGGCAGAGCCACAGAGCCGACAGGGCTGAGCCTCCTGCTGCACGGAGCTGCTCCTCATCTCCCTCAGTGCTCGGGCCGTGGCCTCAGGCAGGGACAGCGGAACAGACCCCGCAGCGCCCGCAGCGCCCGCCTGGAGCGGGAGGGACATTTCCTGGGGGCACACGGCTGCCCATGGAGGGCCTGGGCGGGAGAAGCCGCGTGTCCCACGGGGGCTTGGCCCTGCAGGGAGGCAGACGAGGCACGGAGCGGCCCTGGGCTGCACGGCTCCGCTTGCTGCTCCTCAACCCAGGCCTCTCGAGGGACGGGCACTGGGAGCCCCTCTGACACAAAATCTCTCCATCAGCCCTTTCTGTTCCCTCTCCCATCTTCTGTATCTCCATCCCATATTCTCTCTCCAGTTGCTATTTCCATATTCCCTGTTGGGAGAGTCCGTCTGAGCCTCTCGTCTGTTTCTGCCCAACGACCCTCGCCTGAGGCCTGCGCTGGCCAGGGATGGGAGGAACGCCAAGTGACTGTTCCGCAGGTGATGCCTACCAGGACTGGTTTCTCATGACAACTAGTCACGGGGCGCTGACTCAACAATGCTCCCACAGATGGAAGAACAATGGGCTGCCCTGTGTGTGTTCATAACAACAAAGATGGTTTGTTGTGCCTTGAAACGTCCTGTTTCCACCTGTTCCTCAGGGTAACGAGCTCCACATACAATAGTCCATAAATCTTCCCACCTTTTGGCCAGAAGCTACTCGCTTTGGGAAAGGACTATAAAAGTGACTTTCTTAGAGGAGACCCCCAAGATCTCCCCAGGTGGCAACAGACATCTATTGGCTGCTCCACGAGGATTCGTCTGCCCATCTTGGCAGCTATAACCCCGACCCCCCTTTCTCTCTCTCTCTCTCTCTCTCTCGCTCTCTCTGTGTCCCAATATCGCATTTTGGTTGGCACTAAATAAAGTGCATTTCCGCAGAAGCAAATTGGTGTTTTCCCCTGCTGTGTCTTTTGCGCTCTGAGATCCATAAAAGAACCAGGCACGACTCCCGCTCGGGTTGGGTGGATCATGACACACCTCAACAGCACACAGCCAGCAGTATCACATTAATCAAGATGCCATTATCCGCACCCATAACCTTTTGCCTAGAAAGGCAAAGGGTACTCAGTAAAACCCACTCACCCTTCCACAGCCCCACTTTGTCTGTGGGCAAGTCTGACAGACAATAGAAATTGACTGTAAGCTATTGTGCCTTGAATGAAGGGACAACACTGTGGGAGCTAAGACAGAGTGCTGTGGATTTAATTAGCGTAAGCAGCTTGATAACCAAGATGCCCTGGCATGAGCAAACAGAGCTTTGAGGGCTCCATGAAGATTGCATCAAGACTGGTGACAGGAAAGAAGAATGAAGCAAATACAAATGTTGCAAATGTGTAAGCTTGTTTGTGTGATGTTTAACCCAAATAATGTGGCAAAAAATTACCAGCTTTCCTAAAAATGGTATATAAGCACATGTAGCTGAGAGTAAATTTGGATTCAGATCAGCAGTCAGTAGACCCCCCTCTCTCTCCCAGTCGTTGATTCTCCAGTGCTGAGCGCTGCCGTGCCGGACACGCTGGATCTCCAGGAGGAGCTGGAGCCCAAGGCAGCAAAGTGGCTCCATTGACATTGCCAATGCATTTTCCTCCATTCCTTTGGCAGCAGAGTGCAGGCCTCAGTTTGCTTTCACCTGGAGGGACGTGCAGCACACCTGGAACCAACTGCCCCAGGGGTAGAAACACAGCCCCACCATCTGCCACGGGCTGATCCAGGCTGCACTGGAAAAGGGTAAAGCTCCAAAACATCTGCAATACATCAATAACATCATTGTGTGGAGGAACACGGCAATAAAAGTATTTGAGAAAGGAGAGAGGATCATCCAGATTCTGCTGCAAGGAGGTTTCACCATCGAGGAGAGCAAAGTCAAGGGACCTGCCTGAGAGATCCAGTTCCTGGGAGTGGCAAGATGGACAGAGCCAGATCCCCACTGAAACGATCAATGAGATCATCACAGTTTCTCCACCAGCAGCAAGAAGGAAACACAAGCTTTCCTAGGGGCCATAGGTTTTTGGAGAATGCATTCCTGAGTGCAGCCACATTGTGAGCCCTCTCTGCCTGCTCACCCTAAGAAGAAAAATTCGAGCAGTGGCCCTGAGCAGCAACAAACCTTCACCCAGACCAGAGGCAACTGGCCAAACCTCTGCCTTTGTACTGAATCATAGATAGTAACCAATGCTCTGTGGAGTTGGCTAGAAAGGTGAAAAAAGGCCAGCTAGCAACATAAAGGAAAACCAATTGAGGCTGCTGATGAGTGCAAAAACATTGCCACTCAGACAAACTCTCTGTAAAAGTCCATCATGTAGACAGCCACGTCTCCAAAAGTCAGGCTAATAAAGAACACTAAAACAAGGAGCACATGGATCAAGCTGCATGATCAAGCTGAGATGTCACAAATAAATTTAAATTAGCAACATAATGGAGAGTTGTTCCTAGCTCAATAGGCCCACACTGCCTCAAGCCATCAAGGCAAAATGCCACCTATAAGTAGGCACAAAACTGAAAAGCAGATTTGACTATAAATATGATTTCTCAAACTATCCATAACTGTAAGACGTGCTAAAATCAAGCAAGTCAAGCCGATAAAGCCTCTCTAATATGGGGGGCAGTATTCCAAATATAAGTATAAAGAAGCTGAGCAAATGAACTACATCACACTGCCTCAAACCCCCCAAGAAAAGTGCTACGTGATCACAACTGTAGAAGCCACCACTAGATCATTAGAAATCCACCCTGTACCTCACACTACTACTCAAAACACCGTCTGAAGCCCAAAAAAGCAAGTCCTATAAAGACACAGCACCCCTGAGAGAATAGTCAGACAACAGGACCCATTTCAAGAACAGCCTTAGAAACACCTCAGCCAAAAACCAGGATATTGAATAAATAGATCATATTCCTTATCACACACCAGCTGCCAGCAAAGTTGAACTGTACAACAGACTACTTAAAATTACCCTAAATGCACTTGGCAGGGAAACATCCAAACATTGAGAAATGAACTTAACAAAAGCCACCTAAATAGTCAACACCTGAGAGTCCATCACTCAAGCAAGTCCTGCCCAGTCTGAAGCCTTGCACACAGTGGATGGGGATAAAGACCCTGTAGGACACATAAAATGTATTTCAAGACTGTTTAGATTAGGCCCACCTCAAGCAAAGGCAAACCAATCCGTACAATTGTGTTTTGCTCAAAAACCCAGTTACACTTTATAGCTAATGCAGAAAGATAAAAATCCCATTGAGTACCACAGAAAAACCTAATCTAAAGTGAGAAGTGTGTGTAAAGTATCACTGTGGATAAAAATATAGAGTTGAAAGAAGGTATTAATTAAGGTAGGATGCAGATGGTAATAGAATAAGGAGTAGATCATGTCTTCAGTTGCAATGCAAGATGCAAGCAGAAGTATACATTCTATCAGCATCTGCTGAAACCAGGTGGAGCAGGGCTCCTTATCTCTTCCATGACCCATCCCTCACAACTCCTCCCCACAAGGAGTTATACCTTATGGGAGATGCCCCACCCAAGGAGAAAAGCCAAGTAATTCCAGACTAAATAAAATCTGAAATTTGAAACATCAGAGCAGACTTTCCCACTAAATTCCCAGAAGAAGACCAGGGCTATCTTCATCACCACTAGATGCTAAAAAAGCAACTACACCCTTCTCCAAAATCATTGCTTCAAATAAACCACATCTGTCACTTCAAGAAAACTACAGGTACCATTATTCAGACTGTAACCAACACCCTGAGCAACAGGGTTACAGGCTGCATTCTGACCTGGCCAGTGTTTTGGTCTTTATATTACTATACTTTTCATTTTCCGAGTGAAAAACTGCTATTATAAATCCCATATCTTTGCCAGAGAGCCCCGCAATTTCCAAGTGATATTAATTTCCAGGGAGGGAGTTTACATTTTCCTTTTCAAGTGAAGCTCCAGAGCTCCTCAGCAGACACCTGTATTTCAAACCAAGACAGTGCCCTGCTGCAGCTCCATCCCCATGGCAGGATCCGCGCTGGATGATCCCCAGGGACCCCCGGTGGGCAGAGCCCCCCTGAGCCCTGGTGCTGCTGATCCGTGTTGGGAAGACACCTGGCTGGGGGCTCCACACGTTCCCTGTGGCCTGTATTTTCTCTGCATTTCTCTTTGTCCTTCCCAAACACCCAAAACCAGGGTAAAAATAGAGATGTAAAATACCGACTTGCTTGGGGACACGAGGGGATCTTCCAGGGGCTGCGGGGGACGCTCGGTTCCAGGGATTTGAGGGGTCCTGGGAGGGACCTGGGGGTTTCTCAGGGCGTTGGGCACCCCAGTTCCAGCGGCTCTGGCTGCGCTGGGAGAGGAGGAGGAGCGGGAGGAAGAGGAGGAGCGGGAAGAGACGGAAGAGAAGCACCGGGAGGAAAAGGAGGGACACAGGAGAAGCGGCAGGAAGAGGAGGAGCGATTTTGGAACCACGCGCTTCTCCCACACGCCCGCACAGACCGCAGCGTCCCCCGGGAGCGGCAGAATCGCCCCCCCAAGAACCCGCAGGTGAGTTGGGAGGGGGAGCTCGCCCCAAATCCATCATGGGGGGCTCCGGGAGGGTTTTATTTTGCGGTTCACGGGATGTTTGGATCTTGCAGGAGCCCAAAGCCGAGCCCCGGAGCGGGGAGAGCGCGGAGGGGCGATCCCGGAGCCGGGGGACCCCCGGCAGCCTGGAGGGGTGCGGGAGGTTGGTGCTGAGCGGGCTCCGGGCCCCCGAGGCTGAAAGGGGCGCTGACTTCTCCAGCTGCCCTTGGGCAGCGCCACCATCAAACCCAACGCACTCAGCCCTTGTTTTCCTCCACAAACCAGGATTTCCCAAACCTTGGCTGCAGTGAGGAGGAGGCCATGAGGACGAGGTCGATGGCCCGGGAGCGTCAGGCAGGTGAGGAGGAAGTCAGTGCCCCTTTCCCCCTGTGTCCTGCTCCATCTCCCAGCCCAGCATGGCCCCGGCTGCAGCACAGCCCTGGGGGGATCTCCTTGCCCTTGCCTCTGGCACGGAGGCAAATCCCATCCTGTCCTTGTCCTTCCTCCCCCAGACAAGGAGCTGAGCACGGACAGCAGGGAGGACAAATCCCCGCGGCACAGCCTCGGGCAAGAGGCCGTTTGCAGCGGCTCCACGGCGCAGGAATGCAACGGGGAGGAAAAGCCCCGCAGATCCCGCAGCAGGAGGGGCTGCAAACGCACAGCCCGGGGATCCCAGCAGGAAAGAGCCAGCCCGGGCCGGGGAGGCGGCCGGAGCTCAGAGCTGGGGCTGCGTGAGCAGCTTCACCATGGGGAGAAGCCCCACAAGTGCTCGGAATGTGGGAAGGGCTTCAGGAGGAGAAGCAAACTGATCAGACACCAGAGAATCCACACGGGGGAAGGGCCCTACGAGTGTGGGGATTGTGGGAAGAGATTCAGTGACAGCTCAAACCTCACTATTCATCAGCGGAGCCACACTAGGGAGAGGCCCTACGAGTGTGATAAATGCAGGAAGAGCTTTCAGACCAGTTCCCACCTCCTCCGGCACTATCGCATTCACACAGGGGAGAGGCCCTACTGCTGCCCCGACTGTGGGAAGAGCTTTAATCAAAACTCCCACCTACTCACTCACCAGCACATCCACACTGGGGAGAGACCCTACGAGTGTGATAAATGCAGGAAGAGGTTTGAGAGCAGGCCCAGCCTTCTGAAGCACTATCGCACTCACTGGGATGAGAGGCCCTTCTGCTGCCGCGACTGCGGGAAGGGATTCAAGAGAAACTCCAACCTCGTCACTCACCGGCGCATCCACACCGGGGAGAGACCCTACGAGTGTCCCGAGTGTGGGAAGAGCTTCTCAAGGGGCTCTCACTTGACCAGACACCAACGGAGTCTCCACTGAGAGAAGCCCTGTGAGTGCCCCGAGTGCAGGAAAAGCTTCGTGCTGGCTCCCTGTGACCTGGATATTCTTTGCATTTCTCTTTGTCCTTCCCAGACACCCAGTTCCAGGGTAAAAATGAAGACATTGAACTAAGACATGGCTGCAGACACAGGGGGATCTTCCAGAGGATGTGGGGGACCCTGTGTTCCAGGCACTTCAGGTTTCCTTGGGGGTTTCTCAGGGCTTTGGGCACCCCAGGCCCAGCGGCTCTGGCTGCACTGGGAGATGCTGACGGAGGTTCTGGGGCAGCTGATCAAGGACCCCCTGCCCTGACACCCTCCCCGTTTCCCCCTGACCCAGCTCCCGCTTTCCCCTGTCCAGGATCCTCCTCTCCCCACTGTCACTGCCCTTGCCTCCAGCCCATTCTCATCTCACACCACTCCTGCCCCTGTCCCAGTTCAGATCCCATTCCCGGTATCATTCCCTGTCCTTTATTCTCTGCCTGGTTACCGTTCACATATTCCCAGTCTCATATTCCCTGTCCTTTTCCTGTTCTAGTATTCCTGATCCCAGTCCCATTCCCATATTTCCATTTCTTTATTTCCAGTCCCTTTCCCATATTCCCATTCCCAATCCTGTTGCCCTATCCCCATGTCTGTTCCCTGTCCTATATTCTACATCTCCATCCCATATTTTCTTCCCAATTTCTATTTCCATATTTTCCTATTCTGTTCCCATATTCCCATTCCCTGTTCCTGTTTTCCTTTGCCTTCCAATGTCCCTTTCCCAGTCCCCACTCTCTGCCCCTGTCCCCATTGCTGGTTGTTGGAGAGTGGAACAGAGAAGCCTCTCTGACTCCCTCCGAGAAAGACCAGTATGCAAGAAATAAATTTAAAATATTTTGAGAAGTTAAAGTACAGGAAACCACACAGACATTAAATAGAGGTCTAAGTTTTAGTATAAGGAATTAGAAATATTAAATAGCATAGATATGAAGTAAAAGTCTTAGTGTGAAGTATGTAGAAATATGTTTTAAATACCATAAAAAACAAAAGCTGTGGAATCTCCTATAAAATAGTGACTGCATTGAGACATTAAAAACTTAGTTCTAGACAAAATAAAATTAGTGTAGGAATATTTTATATATTCTTCACATAGAACAGATAGGCCATATGCACAAGTTATATGTAGACTTTAGTATTATGGAATTCTAATAGGTTTAGGAGAAATGCTTCAGGTGCTTGCTTTTGGCTCATTGGGTAATTTGTCCAAAAAAATCCGTGTATTGGAGCCAGAGCTCTCTCTCACTCTTCTCTTGTCCCTCACTCTTTCCCCCACCATCATCATCACCACTACCAGCACGTGAGAGAAGGAGAGGAGGAAGATGAAGGAGAAAAGAACAGAAGAAGAAAGGCCAGGGAGCATCTGCCTCTGGAGACTCTGCATCAGCCGCAGCTTCCACCTCTTGCAGCAGAGAGCTGCTCCTGCTTCCATTGGGACTTTATGGCAGAGAGATTGAACAGGGACTGGAGAGCCTTGGGCTCTTTGCCTTTGGAGCCTGACGTGCCTTGACAAGAAACAACTTTACAGCAGCCAGCAGCTGCTCTGCTCTGGGAAGATCTAAAGCCACAACCAATCCCCACAGCCGGTGCCAGTCCTGGTTGTGGACACTGCTGGAGGCCTAGGCACATTTTAGCTAGGCCTTTTTCTCAAGTTCTGTGTATTTTTATCAAGCCATGAACCTTTCTCAGCCTCTAGCCAGGATTTTTCCCAGGTTAGAGATTTCTTCTTTATTGTAAACATAAGAGAAAGAATCATAACAGATGATGCTGTTCCTATTGTAGAACAGAGAGATTGGAACAAGAGAAAGAAAAGATCTAACCAATCCAGTTATTGTGAATCACCTTTGCCTCATTTCAGGCTTCAGATGAGACATGCCTGGGTCTTTGCTACTGACCCTCAAGGTGTCTGCCCTGACCTGCACCAGGGGCAGAGTGTGATCACAGCTCAGCTTTCACATGCTGACCAGCTCACCAAACACCAACCAGATGAAAACACTGACCAGATGATCCCTCTTCAAGCAGAGAATGGACATTCATCTGTTCATGTTGGAACTGTTGATACAGTTTTCATTGTTGCATTAGAATAATTACTTAGTGGTGGATTTTTTCACTGTTTGATAAGCTTGGTGAATGCTGATGCGTTTTGTTATTGTAATTAGAATTAAGGTTTAGAATTAGGTTTGTTAAAAGCACCAGTTGTAAGGATTTCCCTAGGCATTTCAGGTATTCACAAATCTCCTGAGGGGTGGTGTTTGTTCTTTGACAAACACTTCTCTTTCTTTTCTTTTTTAAAAACTAAAAGGGGGAATTGTGGACACTGCTGAAGGCCTAGGGACATTTTAGCTAGGCCTTTTTTCCCAAGTTCTAAATATTTTTCTCAGGCCATGAAACTTTCTCAGCCTCAGCTAGGATTTTTCCCATGCTGGAGACTGTTTCTCTATTGTAAACATAAGACAAGGAATCATAACAGAGATAAACACCTGCAAGATCCATGAGAAGGTCAGGGAGGAGAGGTGTCTCCTTCTCTGACCAATGATCTCTTTGTATTTTGCTTTCCAAAAACTGCCTTATTTAAGGCAATGGTTTCTTTCAATAAATTGCTCTTTCTTGCTCTTTTCTGCACCAAGCAAGAGAGTGTCTTGTTGCTGTTTTTTCCATAACCCTTCCACGGCAACAGAGCCAGACACAGCATCAGCAAATCACCACTGCTGTGTTTTGGCAGGACTTTGGTTCTGCATGTTCAAAGCAACAGCAGCTTGTAGGTATTTTTGTCACTGAAGCTCAGCACTGACTAAAGTGGCATTTTTAATGCACTCCCTGACTGCAGAACACCTTCAGACACACTTTAATGACAGACAGGCTGTGGGACCGGGGGGTTTCTGGACGGTCACTGGACAGACTCAGGAGCTTATTATTTGCTGTTCTTCAGGGTTGTATTTTATTATAGGGTGTGGGTATAAGAGAGAGCTTAGAGAAAAGTTAGAGATTAGAAGTAATAAGAGTGGAGAGGACGAGTGGGGAGGGAAGAGAGGAGAAGCAGGAGCAGAGAAGAAGTAGAAGAGAGCAGGGAGAAGTAGAAGGATTTTCCATTTGCAGTACAATAAGTATTATTCCATAATGAATATTCTAAATTCCAATAACCGATCTATTACAATATACTAATTTCCTAATATTTGCATGCAACCTATAGGAACAACTAAATTACCATGTTTTATGGCTTTACCCTTATCTTGAGATCTTTCCTGCCAGGCTTGGGACAGGATGTCTGTTGGTTCTTTGGCATGTATGGTATTTGGTTTTATCTAAACAAAGGAAGAGGTCTCAAACCTTAACATAACTATTTTCATCATCTATGTCAAATACTGCTAACATCTGTATTTCATCTATTGTTTCAGAACTGCTTGCTAGGCATTCATAAGTCTTTGCTATTCCTTCACCAACATCTCCCCCATTTCATTGAACAACAAAAATATTAGAAACTGTCTTGGTCATTATTTTCCTTATACACTGGAGTATGCAGGGTAAAAACACTAATAACACAACTATTACTAATAGAATAAACAAACCTGTTTTACAGAGTTCCTTTAGCCAAGAGGCAAAGCTCCAACATTCAAACAACCTGTCTAGCCAGGTTGGATCACTTGTAGTAATTTGGTTAGCTAAATCCTTCAAATTTTGCAACTGTTTATGAATGGAAACAGAATGATCTGATAAATTCATGCAACACAATCCTTGAAAATCTTCACAGTCATGCCCATGAGCCAGTAAAAGGAAGTCAAGGGCTGCTCTGTTTTGTAGAGTGGCATGTTTCACTGCTTCTTCATCTGTCAACAAGTCACTAATTGCAATTGATGTGGCATTTACTTCTTTACTGAGCCAACATCCCAACTGATTTAACTGTCTCAGAGCAAATAAGGTGCTCACCTGAGGTAAAAAAATGCTTGTGATAATTGTCGTGCCAGAGTTCCATGGGCGAAAGTCACTTTCAAAATGATGTCCTGTGGAGGATCTGATTTTTCTACTTTTCTTTTTGACCACCTCTTTAACACTGGGGGCTATTATGGTAAGTTGTCCAAGTGCACAGGGGCCACCTTCTATATATGAAGGTATGCCCTACCATGCTCTGTCTCCACAAATGAGCCAAATTCCCTTGGGAAATCGTATTGGAAGTTTGCTAAATCGACTTGCGTGTGGCTCAAATTATGTGAGAAGTTTAGTTGGATTACACCAAAAAGTCACATTGCTATAAACGGGTGATATGGGGTGACATTTAAATGAGGACTGTCTCCTTCCATGAGATGAAAGAAATAACAACTGTTCATAGTTACTGAACCTAAGATTTCAAGCTCTTGGAGATCAAATTGACCAACTTTAGAATTGTCAATATAAGTTTGATATTTTTGGCTGGGATCTGAAAGAGCATGAGAATCATGGTAAGGCCAGTACCTCTCAAGAGTAACATTATCAAAACCTTTTGGGAAAGGTACTCCAACTAAACAGGTTGAAAAGGGTTTTTCAGGACTTGTGTTAGATAAGCAAATGGTATCAGAGCCTGCAGATTTGGCTAAATTAACCCACATATTTGTCTTTGGTTGACTTACAGGTAAACCTTGACTACAAAAACTAAAAAAAAGAAAAATAACATGCATTCACACAATCTATACAACTCCATTATTTTCCTGAGCTGTTTCTGGCAGGTGTAAAATAGTTCTTTGTTTTTCCATTATTAACGGGGGTGCTGTGGCATCACCTCCCCCTCTGTCTTTTATAGCGAGTGTTCCAGGGTGTGATAATAAGGCTGAACTGGAGAATTCTGGTCCCAGGTTGGGTTGCGGTGCTGTAGGCGAGAGCGTGGCTGGAGCGCGGCGGGCCGGAGGCGGGGCTGCGGTGAAGGCGGCACGGCCGGATCCGGGACCGCGGCGGCGATGGGCAGCGGCGCGGGGAACGCGGGCTGCTCGGGAGGGTCGGGGACGGGGCACCGCGACGGCAGCGCCGGCACCGGACAGCAGCTGAGCAGCGACGGCTCGGGTGGTGGGGCGAGAGAAGGCAGGCGGGCCGGCGACGCGGCTGCAGCCGCGCTCTGGACGGGAGGGCGGGTCGGGGACGGGAGCTCCCCGGGGAGCGCTGCTGGCCGGGGCTGGGGAGCCGAGCCGAGGCATCGCCGGAAAAGGTTCCGGCGGTGGCATAAGCGGAGGGGGGGGCACGGGCAGCGGGGGGGATTCAGGGTGAGCCCCCCCCGGCCTCGCGGCTGGGCACGGGGCTCGCCGCTGCTGGCTGGGATAGCAAGGCCTGCTGAAAAACGCGCGGGATGGCGGCAGCGCCGCGCCTTGGGGGAGGGGCCGCGAGGCTTCCAGGAGCGAGGGAGGGAGGCGGGGTCGGCGTGACGGGAGGGTCACTCTCCATTTTATCACTCTTCCTTTCCACCCTCCGACCATAAAGGGGGGTTGGATGGTCCCCGTCTCCCTCCTCCCATCAAGGGGTCACCTCCTGAGAATCCCCCAGCATGACAGCAACAGACACACCCCCATCCCCAAACCCCAGAAGCATCCACCCTCGTCCTGTGTGGGAATGAGGAGTCAGGTCATCCCCATCCTCCTCCCATTACAGGGAGGGACTGGGTGGTCTCTGCTCGTGCTTACCTTGCTGTGGGCAGGGTGGTCTCCGTGAGCGGAGCAGTCTCTGGTGGGATCTCCGTGCCCGTCGTTGCCACTCCTCCCCTACTAGAGGGTCTGGAGCTTTCTGTAGGGATGAGGGTCAGGTCATCTTCATCCTCCTCACTTTACTGGGAGGGGGCCGGGCCGTCTCCGTTCATGGTTCGTGCTTACCTCGGTGTGGGTGGGGGGGTCTCTGTGGAGGGGAGCAGTCTCTGCTGGGGTCTCCATGCCCTTCATTGCTATGAGGGGCCAGCGGGTTCATCTCCGTCCTCGCCCACTGCCAGGAATGAGGGGTCAGGACATCTCCGCCTGCTTCTCATTACTGGGAGGGGGCTGGGCCGTCTCCGTTCGTGGTTCGTGCTTACCTTGGCGTGGGTGGGGGGGTCTCCATGGAGCGGAGCAGTCTCTGGTGGGGTCTCTGCGCCCTTCGTTGCGGCTCCTCCGCTAAGCGGGGGCCGGATCATCTCCGCCCTCACCCACTGTGGGGATTAAGGCAACAGGGTCATCTCTGCCCACTTCCCATTACTGGGAGAGGGCCGGGTTGTCTCTGTTCGTGCTTACCTTGCTGTGGGCTGGGGGGTCTCCATGGAGCAGAGTCACCGGTGGGGTCTCCGCGCCCATCGTTGCCGCTCCTCCGCTACTGGGGGGGCGGGATCGTCTCCGTCCTCACCCACTATGGGAATGAGGGGGTCAGGTCATGTCCATCCTTCTCTGCCACGGAGGGGGCTGGGTGGTCTCTGTGCTTACCTCGGTATGAGTGGGGTCCTCTCCGTGGAGCGGAGGAGTCTCTGCTGGGGTCTCTGTGCCCTTCGTTGCTGATTCCCCACTACAAGGGGGCAGCGGGTTCATCTCCGTCCTCGCCCACTGTGGGAATAAGGGGTCAGGACATCTCCGCGTGCTTCCCATTACTGGGAGGGGGCGGGCTGGTCTCTGTGGTTCGTGCTTACCTTGGTGTGGGTGGGGGTGTCTCCATGGAGCGGAGCAGTCTCTGGTGGGGTCTCCACGCCCTTTGTTGAGGCTCCAATACTAAGTGGAAGCTCGGCCATCTCCGTCCTTATCCTGTGTGGGAATGGGAAGAGGGGTCAGGACACCTCCGCCCGCTTCCCCTTACTGGGAGAGGGCCTGGGGGGGTCTCTGTTCATGAGTACTTTGGTGTGGGCTGGGGGGTCCCCATGGAGCGGCATCATCGGTGGGGTCTCCGCGCCCGTCGTTGCCGCTCCTCCACTACTGGGGAGCGGGATCGTCTCCGTCTTCGCCCACTGTGGGGATGAGGGGTCAGGTCATGTCCGTCCTCCTCCACCACGGAGGGGTCCGGGTGGTCTCCGTGCTTACCTTGGTGTGAGCAGGGGTGCGCCCCGTAGAGGGGAGGAGTCTCTGCTGGGGTCTCCACACCCTTTGTTGCCCTTTCGCTGCTCTGCGGTGGGGCCGGCCATCACCATCCTCCACCTAATATTGAGAAGAGCTGGGGTGTCTCTGTATGTACCTTGGGGTGGGCTGGGGGCGGGGGGATGGGGGTGGTCTCCGTGGAGCGGAGTCACGGGTGGGGTCTCCGTGCCCTTTGTTGCTGGACAGACGGCGCAGAGCGGATCTGTGCCCACCCCATGGGTCTCCTCCTGGTGCTGCTCAGGGCTCCTCTCCTGGGGTCTCCTCCTCCCACCGCTGCCGCTGCTCCCGACCCGAGCCACTGCGGCTCTTTATATACCCACAAGAAGCCCGGCCCTTTTTAGGAACAGCCAATAGATGTCGAGGAACAAACATGGGGGCGGAGCAGCCAACGGTCCAAATTGTGAAGAAACAGAGAGGAGGCGTGGCCACAGTGTGACCGAGCGATATGATTGGTCAGGAGGAGGAGGATCCCAAAAGGGGCGTGGCTAGGGCCCAGGGTCGGGGTGGGGGGCAAGTGTGAGGGCGGGGTGGGGGAGGGGCCGGGGTCACATCGGGATTTCGGGAGCAGCTCCGGGCACTCCTGGTGCCTCCGCAGCTCTCCTGGAGCCCAGTCAGGCCCTGCAAGAAGCAGAGGAAGGGGTTTCTGTGGGTGGCCAGGCCAATGGGAAGGGTCTCTGGGGGTCCCAGCCAGGAGACAGGACTTCCAGTTGCTTTTCAATGTGCAGTTTCTTTTTCTTATCTTCTACAAAAAAGTGAGTTCTTGACACAAGTGTCAACGGCATGGCCGGAAGTTGCAAAACTTCTGCCTACAAGGTCTTTTAAGGATTTATTCACCAATAAAACACTGCCAACACAGATATTAATGTTTAATTCAAAACTAAGAAATTTAGTCTAATTGCAGTGTGACCTTTCTTAGCGAATCAAGTTCTGGCACACAGACCTAGTCTAAGACTTTTTGTCTCTTCTGCAACTACTTTTACTCTTTCTGTATCTTAAACTCTATAGCTAAACTTTTCTCATCTAAATACATCTCTGCTTTGAGTATTAAATCTACATTTTCGCTTCTAGCACCTAAGTTGGAAGATTTTCCCAAGGCCTCAGGTCAAATGCTGTGTTGTTTTCTAGACTTTGATTGACAGGCCCAATGTTGTAGAATTCCTTGCATTTTGAATTCCAACAGAATTTCACAAACACGAGGCCCCATAGTGACACAACAGGGCCTGGTGGAACCCAGGGCAGTGTTGTGACACCACAGAACCAGACGGAAGTGAGCCCCGTGCATCTCCCAGTGTGACACAGCCAGAGACCCCCAGCCCTGAGCATCCCCCGGTGTGACACAGCCCGAGACGCCCCCAGCCCCGCCATTCCCACCCGGAGAGGCCTGAGACCCCCCAGGACCGCCCAGGGAGGAGGGGGACGGAGACACCCCCAGGCCCCCCCGTGCTCCCTGCCCACCCGAGGGTCTCTGTCCGCCTCTGCACGGGGCGGGCGGGGTTGCGAACTTGGTTTGAGTGGCGAGTGACTTGTTGGGAGAGCAAAGATCAGGAACAACACTTGATGTGATTTTTTTTCAACTTTATTTTGTCCTTATTTTTAGCCGGCTGGGACGATGGTCAAAACCCTCCCATGTGGGGGGGCCGGTGCGGTCCCTCGCTGTCCCGGGGCTTGTCTGTCCTTACCTGTGTTGATCCGGGGTGGTGTCCGACCCCCTGCGGTTTGGGGGAGCTGGAGTGCTGTCCATCCATGTTACCGTTGGCACGCTGTGCTGTCTTGGTCGCCTTCAAGAAGGGGGATGCTCTGTCGGGGTCCGTCCTCCTCGCCCCTGGGGGGAAGCTCTGTCGGGGTCCACCCTCCTCACCCCAAGGAGACAACCGGGGAGTGGGGTGTCTCCGTGCTTATCCTGTGTGGAGATGTGGGGAGGGGTCAGGTGACCGCGGTCTTTCTCCACCATGGAGGGGGAGCCGGGTGATCTGTGCTTATCGCGGTGTGCGCTGGGGAAGGGGTGGTCTCCGTGGAGTGGAGTCATGGGTGGGGTCTCCGCGCCCTTCGTTGCCGGGCAGACGGCGCAGAGCGGATCTGTGCCCGCCCCGTGGGTCTCCTCCCGGCGCTGCTCGGGGCTCCTCTCCCGGGGTCTCCTTCTTCCGCCACCGCCGCTGCTCCCGAACCGAGCCCCCGGGGGGATGCTCTGTCGGGGTCCGTCGTCATCCTCTCCCCCGGGGGATGCTCTGTCGGGGTCCATCGTCCTCCTCGCCCCTGGGGGGATGCTCTGTCAGGGTCTGTCATCCTCCTCTCCCTCGGGAGGATGCTCTGTCGGGGTCCGTCCTCCTCGCCCCCGGGGGATGCTCTGTCAGGTCCATTGTCGTCCTAGCCCCCGGGGGATGCTCTATCGGGGTCCATCGTCATCCTTGCCCCTGGGGGGATGCTCTGTCAGGGTCCGTCGTCCTTCTCTCCCTTGGGGGGATGCTCTGTTGGGGTCTGTCGTCCTCCTCGACCCTGGGGGGATGCTCAGTGGGTCTCCGTCGTTGTCCTTGCCCCCGGGGGGAAGCTCTGTTTGGGTCCACCCTCCTCTCCCTAAGGAGAGAACCGGGGAGCAGGGTGTCTCCGTGGTTATCCTGTGTGGAGATGTGGGGAGGGGTCAGGTCACCGCGGTCTTTCTCCACCATGCAGGGGTGGCTGGGTGATCTGTGCTTATCGCGGTGTGCGCAGGGGAAGGGGTGGTCTCTGTGGAGCGGAGTCATGGGTGGGGTCTCCGCGCCCTTCATTGCCGGGCAGATGGCACAGAGCAGATCTGTGCCCGCCCCGTGGGTCTCCTCCTGGCGCTGCTCGGGGTTCCTCTCCTGGGGTCTCCTCCTCTCGCCGCCACCACCGCTGCTCCCAACCCGAGCCACCGCAGCTCTTTATATACCTGGAGCAAGCCCCACCCCTTTTAGCTTTAGCCAATAGGCATCGAGGAACAAGCGTGGGGGCGGAGCAGCCAACGTCCTGCATTGTGAGGTAACAATGAGGAGGCGTGGCCACAGTGTGACCGAGCAATCTGATTGGTCGGGAGGAGGAGAACTCCAAAAGGGGCGTGGCTAGGGCGCAGGGTCGGGGTGGGGGGCAAGTGTGAGGGTGGAGTGGGGGAGGGGCCGGGGTCACACCGGGATTTCGGGAGCAGCTCCGGGCGCTCCCGGTGCCTCCGCAGCTCTCCTGGAGCCCCGTCAGGCCCTGCAAGAAGCAGAGGAAGGGGTCTCTGCGGGTGGCCAGGCCAATAGGAGGGATCTCTGGGGGTCCCAGCCAGGAGACAGGACTTCCAGTTGCTTTTCAATGTGCAGTTTCTTTTTCTTATCTTCTACAAAAAAGTGAGTTCTTGACACAAGTGTCAACGGCATGGCCGGAAGTTGCAAAACTTCTGCCTACAAGGTCTTTTAAGGATTTATTCACCAATAAAACACTGCCAACACAGATATTAATGTTTAATTCAAAACTAAGAAATTTAGTCTAATTGCAGTGTGACCTTTCTTAGCGAATCAAGTTCTGGCACACAGACCTAGTCTAAGACTTTTTGTCTCTTCTGCAACTACTTTTTCTATATCTTAAACTCTATAGCTGAACTTTTTCTCATCTAAATACATCTCTGCTTTGAGTATTAAATCTACATTTTCACTTCTAGCACCTAAGTTGGAAGATTTTCCCAAGGCCTCAGGTCAAATGCTGTGTTGTTTTCTAGACTTTGATTGACAGGCCCAATGTTGTAGAATTCCTTGCATTTTGAATTCCAACAGAATTTCACAAACACGAGGCCCCATAGTGACACAACAGAGCCTGGTGGAACCCAGGGCAGTGTTGTGACACCACAGAACCAGACGGAAGTGAGCCCCGTGCATCTCCCAGTGTGACACAGCCAGAGACCCCCAGCCCTGAGCATCCCCCAGTGTGACACCGCCAGAGACCCCCCAGCCCTGAGCATCCCCCGGTGTGACACGGCCAGAGACCCCCCAGCATCCCCCGGTGCCTCGCCCTGGCTAGAGGCAGGACCCCTCTAAGGCCTGTTTCTCCTTCTTTTCTGGGATATACATCTTAGAGGTTCCCTCAAGAGTGTCAGACATGTCATTATCAGTATCACATTTGGCACTTTGGCTGCGAGAAACAGGAGCGGCTTTCCTTTTGGTGGAACTTCCTCTTTCAATCTTTCCTTCCTTCAAATCCCGCACTCGTTTTGCCAGAGCAGCCGTAGGCTTCCCATCCCATCTTCTCATGTTCTCTCCAGAATCTCGCAAGAAAAACCACAATTCAGCTTGGGCAGTGTACCTCCTCTCCCAACTGGGGGAACGTCTGCGTTGGGTACCAGGGTTTCTAATCTGTACTGCTGAAATTTGGAGGAGGTCCTCCTTAATTTCCTCCCTGAGTCTCTGATGATTTTTCTCTATTTTATCTTCTAAGTCTCGCAAGCGTGTTTCCACAGCTGCAATTCTAGCATGAGTCGGGCCATGTATTGCATCCGCATATGCACGAAGCTTCTTTGCCATATCGAGTACTGTCTCATACACCTCATCTCTCTTCATTATCGCTAAGGCAGACGCATACTCAGGTGGCCCAAGCTGCACAAGTTTTCTCCACATCACCAGTGTGCATGGTACCAGGTCTAGATTTCTAGTTGTTACATCATCCAAAAAAATAATTTCTGCTACTGCCATTTCCCTGAGGCGTTGGACCCCCTGCTCTATGGTTTTCCATCGGGTCTGCTGCACATACTGGTCATCTGCACACAGATATCTTTGTGCCACACTATCCAGGACCCGTGCCCAGAGGCTTTGAGGGTTAGCTCCCCTCATCACACCTTGGTCGATAACAGGATCATGAGACAGAGACCCCAAATGTCTCGCCTCAGAGCCATCCAAAACCGTGGCCTCCCCTGCTGCATCCCAGAGACGAATCAGCCAGCTAATAATAGATTCATCAGGTCTCCGGGTGTAATCTTTTCTTAAACCACGAAGATCCTTCAGGGAAAGGGATTCATTATTAGTCTCTGCTCTTCCATTACTTGTTTTAACTCCTGATTTTACATCAGGAGGTGTTGAAGGTCCCTCTCCAGCATCATCATCATCATCATCTTCCACTAGCCTATCAGTCTTCTTGGTGCATTTCCCACTTCTCGTACTAGTAGCCACAGCCATTGGTTGGGGCTTATTCTCCAGTTTAGCTGCTGGGTTTTGGCCTAGGGGGTTGGCTGCAACTTGAGTCACTGGGATAGGGGATAATTTATCTCCCTGTTCCCTCTCCTCTGTCTCCTGCTCTATCGTGCCTAGCAGGGTGTGATATGCATGTGCCAGGGCCCAGCTCACTGCAATAATCCTTTTCTCTTTAGAACCATCCTGACACTTCCCCTTTAAGTACCTTGCAACCTCAGTCGGATTTTGAATCTGTTCTGATGGGAATTCCCAAATTATGGGGTCAGAAAACTCCTTTAAAATCTGGCCCATTTTCTCCCATTTGCCATTCCACTCAAGATTCCTCCTGCCCAGCTTGACTCCCAAATCAGGAGTCCACCCAGCCCCTTTAGAAATCTCGGCCTTAATTTTGTATAAACTGCAAATGGTGCAACAAAGACTTAACAAATTAACTGCCAAAAAGATAATGTCCTTAATATTCAGGGAGGTCTGAATATTTTCTAATACAGATGTAACTAATTCAGAGGAGAGGAAAGGAAATAAAGGCAGAAAATCCTCTTTTCCTGCTTCTCCTCTAAGAAATAACACAAGCCATGATTTATATATTCCTGAAGCCGATTCTAACATTCTTATAAATCTCTTATATGCCATTATCACCAAGCCTAGCCCGATGAGTATTTTGGTTAATACCCCTTTAATACAAAAACTTCGTATTAAAGAGAGCACCAGAGCTATCTCTGGATAGGTAAACAAGCCCAACGACCACATCGGTATTAACACTTCAAAGAAACTTAATAACCACCCATATAGGCAGGCTCCCACAACAAAAGACATTCTGGATTCAATAGACATACCAATACCAACAGTTGTAAACAAAATATTATTAGAATAAAGTTTTTTCCACTTTTCTGGTTTCCCCGTACGGGCCACCAAATTAATTTGTCCAAGTTTGGGACAAATTTTAGGAAAAAGACCTCCAAAGGGTCCCCTCCCCCCCTTACAATTCCTTCCTTCACCAAGCTCGGAAAGAATTTTCTTCAGGGGAAAGTGGAAAAAAACTTTTTTATTAACAAAATACAAAAGAAACACTTCCCAGCACAGACCCAGATTGAGATGAACTCGGCAGATCTTCGCCGGGAAGGGCAGCAGAGCTTCTTTGGCAGACTTCCAGAGGTGGTCTCCGAAGGTCAGATCCGTTTCCTCTGGAGCCGGTGCAAATCTTAGGGATGGGGGGGGAAGGGAGAGGGGCAGTTTAGGCAGCCGGGGGGAAAAGCAGCTGAGCAGCTGAGGGGAGGGGGGCAGGGAGACAGCAGAAGCAGCGGCAAGCAGCAGCCAAAGCAGCGGCAAAAAGCCCCAAAAGCTGAAAAAACACCCGGCTAGATAAAACAGCCCGGGGGAGGGGCCGGCAGCTCCATGGTGGGGGGTAGGGAGAGGAGCTAGTCAAAACATAACCCATAACAAGCCCAAAAATTTTGAGGACATTCACCCCCCCTCTAAATCATTAACCCCCACCAGAACCTTCCCCTGTATCTGTGTGGACATTGTGGGAATTAATTCGGAATTTTCTCGGGAGGTTTTGGGCATTTGGGGAGGGGAGAACCTTAAAAACTAAAAAAAATTCTAAAGAAAAGTGATTTGAGGAAAAGTTTGGGGAATTTCACCTCAAAAATGGCGAAGGGAGCCCCCAAAATACACGTAGGATGAGGTGGTTTTAGCCAAAATGGGGCATTTGGCCTCAATCTCCCAGAATTTGTGGAATCACCTGAAAAATTCATCTCTGGGATTTTTCCTCCTTCCAGGGGGATCTGCAGTATTGGATTGTGCACCTATACTATATAGTATAAGGTATATTGGGGAAAAATAATTTCAAATACATTTTTTGTACTTAGAAACATTTCCTGAATAAGAACTGTGCAATATATTACTGGACAGTAATAGAAGACCTGAAAATCATGGTTCAGTTTATATTCAGAAATGAGACTTGGAGGACACTTTTGTTACTGCCAGGCAGAATAACATAGTAGAACTATCCTTCCTTTGAAAAGCATATTATAAAAATATTGATATCTAAGTGTTGTTTTATCAGATCTGTAGCAAAGATCATATTCCACACAAGTGAACAATTAAATAATCACAAGGCATCAAAGGTAGATACAGCTTTTGCTACATGCAAAGCCAGTTATTTCTCAAGTTGCCCCGGTTGTTGTTTTTTTTACTAAGAAAAACAACAAATCAAAACTTTATCATTTCAATAGAAGGGATTAATTATATGCATGCCAAAAGGTTATTACAAAGTCCTTTGAAAGAACAATAATTCAAGAAGGTCTCGGTATGCTCTGTGGCAACTCCTGTCATATTTCTAAGTGAGCTGCATAGAGCACTCAGTAATGAATGTCATTCTTTCCTTGGCCATTTAGAGGTTATTCTACTTTTCCTTTTATCTGGGTATTATAGACTCAAGTATAATTGCTGCAATAAAGTGCCTTGAAAGCAATTTAGCAATGGTATTTCCATGCTCTTGAATACATCCAACAGCATATGCATGCCTACAGGAGGTCAATAAAGGTTTTAGGACCCAGTTCTCTTGAGATATCCATGCAAAGGATGTCCATGGACTCAGCAACCCACTATCAGATTAATTCTAAAATGACTGTGGTATAATTTGATGAAAAGAAAGTGCCCCATCTGTAGTGCCATGAGATCTGAACTCAGGACTCCAATCCTGTCATACCACACCAACATTTTCCTTAAAGCAAGTGCCAGGATGGAGAATTAATGTCAGAAGAGAAATGTCATAGAAAAATGCTGCACTTGGGGATTAAACAAATAGAGGCAAGGAAAGCCTTACAGGAAGCCCTTCCTTTGTGTAAAGACTGTGAGCCTTCTCAACTTCACTGAAATTGCTGTGGTTGTGCTTAGGACTTTTCAGGAGCAAACCCCAAATGTGTTCTCACCAGCTTTCCCACAGCACCAAGCTCTCCTCCAAACCCATAATATGTGTGCAGATCACACATTGCTGCACTGGCTTTGGGAAAATATTTCTGTCATTAACCCAGCTGACTTCAAAGAAGGTGAATTTCAGTAGCAATAGAGCATTTCTCTCCCCTAGTAAAGTCAGAAGACTCCTGATGCAATGTAGTAGCATCTTCCTACAGAGCAGTAGAGATCTAATGGGACTTGGTAAATTTTCCACCTGGGTTATATCAAGTGTAATTTAGTTGTGGTTTTTGAATGCACAAGCTTTTCTATCTTGGTATACACTCAAAATACAGATCTTTTTCAAGAGATATTTTTCTCCTCTTGAAACAACAATCAAATGATTAAAGTGAGACAGGTGCTGTAGACAGCTGTGAGAACACCTGCCTGGTTACAGATGATCACAGAGAGCAAATATTTCAGCACTTTCACTGGTTGCTCTTCTGGAATAGAGTGTTGCTGGTGGTAAGACTGAAATCTTGTATTGCCTTTTACTGACAAGATATAACTTCCATTTCCATGGGCTCATTTTACATATGTATTCTTGCACATGTAGAAATTTGAATCTGGTGTTTATGTTAGCATAGTTTGATTGAATTTGCTACATAAAGAACAATTTCAGCTATTTTTAGCAAAGGAAAGCCTGTTTGGGTTTCAGCAGAATGATAAGCCAAGCGTGCTTTAAATTCACTTTGCAATTACATCCTCTACAAAAATAGAGCAGGTAAACAATAGTCTAATTACTACAGGTAATAAATGAGAATTTAGGAAGATGCATGAAAATAAATCTGTCATATTTTTCATTGTGTTGCCATAAAATTACAGAGCACAGGTGCTCTTGAAAAAGATATTTAGGAAATGTTAATGTTCAGTGATGCACAAAGATGAATAGCTGGGATTTGTGGTGGTGTTATGCTGCAGTGTGATTTCAAGTAATGGTGGAATAGCACCTGTTCACAAATCCCTGTATGTTTTCTTGTATTACAGAGAACTTGCACGTGTGCATCTGCAGATCTCAGTTCTGTTATCTGCACAGAATTACCAATGTCTTCTTTATTAGGAATATTTCTGAGAACTACTCAAAAGTGTGGAGCAGTAGAATTGTCCTGTACACAGCATGCACCTGAATATCCTTCATGGCAGGCTATTAATAAATTCCAGACTTTTCCAGGTTACTTCCTTATCAGCACATTGTATCAATCCACATTTCACATTATTTCTTTTCTTTGCTTAGTTTGTTTTGAAGTAGTGAGGGGGCACAATTTCAGGAATGCATTCACTAAGCACTACTTAGAAAAAATTGGATTTTTTAATGTTGGCCATTATTGATTAAAATATAATTTGGACTGTAAATGTTTGACCTCACTAGGCTACAAAACTGTGTGACATGTGGGGTTCCATTTAGTGAGAATTTTCCTGAGCAGCCAACGAAAACAACTGACTGCAATGACCCACAGAGAGTGCAAAGGAGGCCTGAAGAAAGAGGCTTTTCTGGATGAAGCAGCACATAAATGGACATGAGGGAAATAAGGGCCATGCAACATGAAGAGAGATGTCCCTTCTTTTCTGAACTCCTGTCTTCTCCTTTTGGCCTCCTCATTAGAAATTTCCTTGTAATTCAGTTGCTGGGACAATTTTTGTGAGGTTTGTTACACTGTGTTTAAAGAACAACAAACACCATCGCAGTGAGGAGGAGCATTCCTAATTCAGGCTCTGTCTGAAGCTGCGTAAGATGAAATGGGAAGAGATTTTCTGGGTAGTGGGTTTCAATTTTATGTGAGAAAGCCAGCACACAGAGGAAAAGATGACAGGGCACCTTGGAAAACACTCACTCCAAAAGATGCTCCAGAATGTGATGAGAGCAACAATCCCTGTGCCAGCATGTCACCCACAGGGCAGCGGCTGCAGGGACAGGGCTGGGCTCCTCACAAAGGACCTGGGAGGAGGCAAGAGAAGGCAGAGTCAGCCAGAACTAAAGACAGGCTGGATGTAAGGAAAATATCCACTGTGTGTGTGGGATGAGCTCCTGCCATACCACCAAATACATAAATATTCCACCACTTGAGCCCTCATGGTTTAACCATATAAAGAAATAAAAAACTGGCATGAATTAAAATAGATGGAAGAAATAGGTCTATTTTTTCCTGCTCTGAAAACTGTTTCCTGTTCAAGAGACTATTTAAATAAAAAGAACAAGTGACACTAAGCAGGTCATTGCAAGATCAACTTTGTTGGATTGTATTGAAAAGACTTGGCTGTGGGAGGGATTTGCCATACTAGCTCTCCCCTGATTGTGGAAAAACAAAGAGAATAAAAGGAAAGGAAAATGCAATGGTGAAGACAGCAGTGTGAGTTTACTGTCACTATAAGCCATTAATCCCTCGGGTAAAGCAACGTCCTTCCAGGCAGCAGGACTTTAGCTCTGATGGAAATGCTGACAGAATTGCTGCCCCTTCCTGCTGCTGCTTCCATCTCCACAGAATGAGAAATGTGCCAAATCTGCCGCAGACAGGCAGAGGCAGTGAGACAGCAGCAGCCAGCTGGCTGGGAAAGGGGCCCAGAGAATGTGTGCAGTGTCTCTTTTCCTTTGCCCTCTCCCGTCCGGCCTTGTCCGCTCCCAGCGGGAACTCTGCTCGCGACCCACCCGAGCCCGGCCCGCGCGGGGCCGCGAGCGAGGCCGAGCGCAGCGCCCCCCTCAGGCCGCGCGCCGCGGGCGTTGTGGCCGCACTCGGCGATCGGCGCCATGGCGGAGCTGCCGCTGCCCGCCGCGCTCAACGCCGGCGCCTTCCCCGCCAAGCTGTGGCGCTTGGCGAACAGCCCCCGCGTCCGCTCCGTGCGCTGGGACAGCCGGGGCCAGGGGCTGCTCATCGACCGCTCCCTGCTGGAGCGGGAGCTGCTCAGCCCGGGCGGCGCCCACGGAGCGGGCGGCGAAGGGGCGGGGCCGGGGCCCGGACTCCTTCCAAGCCACGCACTTCGGCAGCTTCGTGCGCCAGCTGAACCTCTACGGCTTCCACAAGGTGCCGGGCGATGCCGGCGGCTGGCTCCACTACACGAATGCCAACTTCGTGCGCGACCGCCCCGAGCTGCTGCTCCGCATCCAGCGCCTGACCAGGGCCAACAGGCAGCGGCTGGCGGCGGGGCTGGAGGTGCGCAGCCGGCAGCCCGGCCGCTTCCAGCAGCCGCACACGGAGCGGCCGCTGCCCGCCTGCTGTGCCGGGCAGCCCCCCAGAGCCGGTGAGACGGGCTGCGAGCTGCGGGCGCCAAGGGTGCCGTGGGCTGTGGCCGTGGGCAGGGGCCGGCACAGGGGCAGGAGCGGCGCCGTGGCTGGTGCTGCTCCGTGCCCGGCCCTGGGATGCTTGGGGAGCTCTCCGTGAGTGCGTGTGAGCCGAGGGCTCCGTCGTGGTCAGACCCAGCGGGAGGGAGCCTCCTGGTCCTTTGGAATAGAAGGGAAGAGACCTGGCAGCTGGGTTTCTGGCAGTTGCTTCCTGCCAAGGAATGGCAGCAGGATAGTTTCCCAAGACAGTTGAACCAACAGGGGAGAGTGAAGCAGGCAAGGAACTGTGTTGAATGGCCCCAGAAAATGTTTTTTTTTTCTTTCATTACTTCTTTCTCACTCTGCTTGGGAGGATGGGAGATTTTATCTTCCCTGGCTGAAATAAGGTTGCTGCCGAAGGCCGTGCAAAGCCAATAGTGACCCAGCCTTCCCTTTGCTTCCTTTCTTCTTCCCTCACTGCTGCACAGCTCCCTCAGGCCACAACCTCACTGCTGCTGCTGCTGCTGCCTCATGGGAGGATTCAGAGCTGCATCCAGGCCCTTCCAAGGGATGTGCAGGTGCTCAGGAGTCTGAGGCTTCCCCACCAGCTGCCAAGAAAATCTGTGCCTCCTCTGGACTTTTTGGGGCTTCACCAGTGGAACCATCAAGGGAGCTCATCCGCAAATTTAATCTGCGCAAGCTCACCATTCCGCTGGTTCGCATCGACCCTGAAGCTGCCTGCAGGGCCCTTCGAGAGGGCAGCAGCTGCAAATCTTCAGAGCAGCACAGCCCAGCCAATGACCCATCAGGTACGGAAAGAGTTTCTACCCTTGCTTTCCAAACAGATCCTGTTTAGTGACCCTTTGAAGTATCTTCCTGCAGTGCCCTGTCATGGTTAGATATGAAGTGAGAATCAGGTAGAAAGTGCCAAGTATCCGAGGAACAGGGACCATG
The DNA here is from genome assembly GCF_903797595.1 of Erithacus rubecula. NCBI lineage: Eukaryota > Metazoa > Chordata > Aves > Passeriformes > Muscicapidae > Erithacus > Erithacus rubecula. The sequence continues at coordinate 5,674 of NW_027636054.1, read as the reverse complement.
AAAACTGATTCTCTGTCTGTTATTGTTGTTCTTGCTGCAGATTTGGAGGATGTTCTGGGCATTTTCCAGACAGGCTGTCTTTAAAGGTAGAAGGGTGAAGTGAAAATTATTGCCTGACAAGTGGTCAGTGTTGGCTGAACTCCCCTCTTTCTTTGAGTGAAGCCAAACAAGGATGGGGATAGGATGCAGCAGCTGTTTAAGCCTGTCTGCCCTGAAAATCAAGCTGTGCCATTGAAATCTCAGCTGGGTTCCCAGAACAGCTCCAGCTGCAGAATTCAGCCTCACTCATAAGGTTGCTTTTTTTAATAAACTCACAGTTTGATTTCACCGTGTGTGCCTGAAGATCTGGGCTCTCCCTGGGTGAATCCACTTCCTGTGGCCATTTGTGATGAGGAACCCAAGCAGCTGAATCCAAAAGCTGATGGGGAGATAGGAAAGGCTGTGATTCTAAAGTTTTTATTCCCTTTGGAGCGGAGGAGATAAGACCTGGCAGTTGGGTTTCTGGCAGTTGCTTCCTGCCAAGGAATGGCAGCAGGACAGTTTCCCAAGACAGTTGAACCAACAGCGGAGAGTTAAGCAGGCAGGGAACTGGGTGTGGAATAGCCCTAGAATGTGTTTTTTTCTTCCATTATTTCTTTCTCACTCTGCTTGGGAGAATGGGAGCTTTTATCTTCCGTGGCAGAAGTGCAGTTGCTGCCAAAGGCCATGCAAAGCCCAACAGTGACCCAGCCTTCCCTTTGCTTCCTTTCTTCTTCCCTCACTGCTGCATAGCTCCCTCAGGCCAGAACCTCGCTGCTGCTGCTGCTGCTGCTGCTGCTGCTGCTGCCTCACGGGAGGATTCAGAGCTGCATCCAGGCCCTTCCAAGGGATGTGCAGGTGCTCAGGAGTCTGAGGCTTCCCCACCAGCTGCCAAGAAAGTCTGTGCCTCCTCTGGACTTTTTGGGGCTTCACCAGTGGAACCATCAAGGGAGCTCATCCGCAAATTTAATCTGCGCAAGCTCACCATTCCGCTGGTTCGCATCGACCTGAAGCTGCCTGCAGGGCCCTTCGAGAGGCAGCAGCTGCAAATCTTCAGAGCAGCACAGCCCAGCCAATGACCCATCAGGTACGGAAAGAGTTTCTACCCTTGCTTTCCAAACAGATCCTGTTTAGTGACCCTTTGAAGTATCTTCCTGCAGTGCCCTGTCATGGTTAGATATGAAGTGAGAATCAGGTAGAAAGTGCCAAGTATCCGAGGAACAGGGCCATGAAAACTGATTCTCTGTCTGTTATTGTTGTTCTTGCTGCAGATTTGGAGGATGTTCTGGGCATTTTCCAGACAGGCTGTCTTTAAAGGTAGAAGGGTGAAGTGAAAATTATTGCCTGACAAGTGGTCAGTGTTGGCTGAACTCCCCTCTTTTCTTTGAGTGAAGCCAAACAAGGATGGGGATAGGATGCAGCAGCTGTTTTAAGCCTGTCTGCCTGAAAATCAAGGCTGTGCCATTGAAATCTCAGCTGGGTTCCCAGAACAGCTCCAGCTGCAGAATTCAGCCTCACTCATAAGGTTGCTTTTTTTAATAAACTCACAGTTTGATTTCACCGTGTGTGGCCTGAAGATCTGGGCTCTCCCTGGGTGAATCCACTTCTGTGGCCATTTGTGATGAGGAACCAAGCAGCTGAATCCAAAAGCTGATGGGGAGATAGGAAAGGCTGTGATTCTAAAGTTTTTTATTCCCTTTGGAGCGGAGGGAGATAAGACCTGGCAGTTGGGTTTCTGGCAGTTGCTTCCTGCCAAGGAATGGCAGCAGGACAGTTTCCCAAGACAGTTGAACCAACAGCGGAGAGTTAAGCAGGCAGGGAATGGGTGTGGAATAGCCCTAGAATGTGTTTTTTTCTTCCATTATTTCTTTCTCACTCTGCTTGGGAGAATGGGAGCTTTTATCTTCCGTGGCAGAAGTGCAGTTGCTGCCAAAGGCCATGCAAAGCCCAACAGTGACCCAGCCTTCCCTTTGCTTCCTTTCTTCTTCCCTCACTGCTGCATAGCTCCCTCAGGCCAGAACCTCGCTGCTGCTGCTGCTGCTGCTGCTGCTGCTGCTGCCTCACGGGAGGATTCAGAGCTGCATCCAGGCCCTTCCAAGGGATGTGCAGGTGCTCAGGAGTCTGAGGCTTTCCCACCAGCTGCCAAGAAAGTCTGTGCCTCCTCTGGACTTTTTGGGGCTTCACCAGTGGAACCATCAAGGGAGCTCATCCGCAAATTTAATCTGCGCAAGCTCACCATTCCGCTGGTTCGCATCGACCCTGAAGCTGCCTGCAGGGCCCTTCGAGAGGGCAGCAGCTGCAAATCTTCAGAGCAGCACAGCCCAGCCAACAATGCTGCCTCACCTGGGGATTCAGAGGTGCCTCCAGGCTCCTCCAGGATGAGTGCAGCTGCTCAAGATTGTGTGGCTTTTCCAGAACCTCCTGAGGATGCGTTTGTCACCTCTGGACCTCTGGGGGCTTCATCAGTGGAGCCAGGCACATACACATTTCAATTCCAGCCTGAGCCTGTCATTCCACGAGGTCCTGTGAACCACCAAAGCACTTTGGTGACAGTTCCAGAGAGCAGCAGCTGCACATTTCCTGAGCAGCACTTGCCATCCTACTGGCCATCAGGTAGGGTAAGAGTTTCTATCCTTGCTTTTCAGAACAATCATGAAAATTGACTGAAATATTTTCCTGCAGTGCTCTGTCATGGGTTGATCTCAAGTGCAAGTCAGGTAGAAATGTCAAGTGTGCTAGGAAGCACAACCATGACAACCAAATTAATCTCTTTCTGCTTTTCCTTTCCTTGCTGCGTTTTGGAGTGGGTTCTTTGCATTTTCCAGACAGCCTCTCTGTAGGGAAATAACCTTTGTCCATGACTGGTCAGTGTCAGGTAAACTCTTTTTTGAAATGAAGTCAAACTCGCACCCTGATAGGATATTGAGAGTTTGCAGGTTGTTTAATGTTATTAAAATTCAACGAGCTCTGTGCATCCCTGGAGCAGCTGCAGCTATAGAATTCAGCCTCACCCACAAGGATACTTTTTAGAAGAAACTCACAGTTTAAGTTTAGGATGTGTGTCTGCAGATGTGGGCTCTTCCTTGGTGAATCCACTTTCTGTGGTCTGTTATTATGAGAAACTGCAAAGCCACCAACTCCAAAAGCTGATGGGGAGATAGAAAAGGCAGTGATTATAAAGTGCTTTTGTGTATATGTAGATCAATTTTAAAATCCATCCTTTCATATACATACACATAATTTAGAAGAAAGATTTTTAAGAGGGAGAACTCACTCTCCCAATTCCCTGTGAAGTTTGAGTACATTTCTGGAATTGAGGTTGCTGTGTGCTTCCTGTGGTGTTTGATCCAAGGCAGCATAGAGCTCCGTGTCCCAAAGCCACATTCTGGAGCCTGACCAATGTGTTTGAACTCTTGCAGCCACTCCAGGCACTTCAGCCCCCAGTGCTGCAGCTGGCTATGCTGGTTATGCACCATGGAGAGCCCCCAGGTGGCTCTGGGATACTTCTGGGGAAGAGGAATTGCCCCCTCTGGATCTGGACATGGTGCTTGAGACACTGGAGGAGATGCTTTCGTCCTCCCCGCCTGAAATGTCTCCCTCTGCTCAGGTAACTCTGCTGAAGAGAGATGAAAGGGGCTGACTGAGAGCTTTTACAAGTTGTTACTTGGCTGAGAAGCAAAGGCTTCTTGAATTCAGTTGTGAATGGACAGGGAAGGATTTTCTTGGTAAAGTAAGGTAAAAGAAGGAATGAGAAATCACTCCCCTGAGTGAGGATGAGAGGTGTGAGCCTGTGATTGGCCAAGTTTGAGTGCTCCTTTTCCTGGGAAGAATTCTTCCTGTGGGGGCCATTTGTGATGAGGAAGTGAAGCTTTGTGCATTCTACCAGTCTTTGTTTGATGGGAAAGAAGAGAAGAGTGTTTGGAGGAATGGCACTGAAGGCAAAGTGTCCCATGCAGGGAGGGGCATGTGAGAGGTGCCTCTTGCTTGCAGCAGCAGATGTGGGCTCTGCCTCTTTTGTGTTGGAAGGGCCAAGGCAAAGCAAGGGGCTGGGCTTGCAGCTGCTGCTGCTGTGTGAGCCCTGCCGTGTGTGTAGGTGCTCCCAGAGCCATGTTTGGGGTTGAGCTGGAGCTGCAGCTTTCTTGTCCTCTCAGTAAGGTGGTGCCTGCAGTCCAGTTTCTATCTGGGAAATCCTTAGCTGGGCAAAATGCCCAGTCTTGCTCTCCATGTTCCAGAGCTCAATCACCTTGCTGTTGGGCATCTGTATGGGAAGAGATGTGTGTTCCCATGCAGTCTCTGCAAAGCTGCAGCCTGGATGAGACTGTTCTGCACAGGGCTGTGGAGGGAGGAGCACCTCCCTGATCCAGGAACTGGCAGGACTCCTTCCTTAGCAGCCATCCATGTGTTCAGTGTCACCCCCACATTCAGCATTGTCAGCTTTGACAGCTTTTGGACCATGTTGGAGGAGTCAAATCTGACTTTTGAAGGTGTTTGTGGCCCAGATTTCTTGTTAGGAACAAGAGATTAGGTATGTGTGCCACGGATGCATTGTGTAACTGGTGAGAAGGGTTTATTTCTTTCTGTTTCTCTTTCAAGGGGAATATTAATGTTGCCTCTGAGCCTTCAGAAGGGGAGCCTATGAACAATGCTGCAGCAGAGGGAGGTTTGCCCTGGCACTGAGAGCTCTGGGAACAGTTCCCAGCAACCCGAGGAGCTTGGTAAGGAGAGAGCCCCCATTGGTTTAGAGAGATGTGAGAGGGCTGCTCTGAGCCTGCCTCTGACAGGCAGGGAGATCAGAAGAGTTGAGTTCTTGGTTGCAGGGTTGGTGTTTCCCATGCCTTTAGTTCAAATCCTGCACTGAGACAACCTCCCCAAGCCCTGCCCTCCTCGCTTCTCCAGAGGCTCTGACACTGAGTCCTCTGGTGTGGCAAGAGAGCCAGGAATAAACCTGACCTTGTGGGATTTGTGTCACCAAGCTGGGTATCCCAATTTGGATTCATAACTCAGCTCACAGCACCCTTCAGTCTCAGCCATTTCAGTGAGGAATGAGGTCTCTCTGTCAGCACAGAGAAAGAACAAGGCTGGGCTTCTTTGTGGGAGCTGGGACTGTGTGTTTCAAGCTCTCATGGGAGCCATTTGCACTGCGAGTGCTGTGAGTTATTGGGAAACTTCAAAAGATCAAATGTTTTGAAAATTGGAAGGATTCCATCTTTAAAGAGAGCAGGTCCTGAAATTCCCAATTGAGAGTCTGCCTTCCAGGCCATCTCTTACAGTCTTTGACAGAAGGACAGTAACTTCCAAAGGGAAAGATGGACAGAGGCCAATATTGACTGGGTGTTCCCTTTGCTTCCCAGATATCCATCGGATCTACTTGCCAGGAGGGCTGCCTGCTGTGCCAGGGAAGAAACCGGGGGAGAGCCTGTGACCATCGGGCAGGTGGAACCCTCTGTTGATTGATACATTTATAGACTTCATTTATAGTTATATGTAGTTACTTTTATAGATTTTCAGATTTGCATATATATATGTATAGGGTAATTTATATATATAATATGTTATTATTTTATTTAGTAGTAATACATTTTAAATAAAATATTAATATAAATATTTATATTTATTATTTAATATTTATATTTATATTTATATTATATTTATATTT
>NW_027636055.1:92018-148428 GCF_903797595.1 Erithacus rubecula | reverse complement strand
ATCCTTGCATTTCAGCATTCTTACATCACCCCATCCTAAAATTTGCTTTCACACAGCTTTTTAAGAGTTTTATACTTTTCTTATTTCCCACAAGGTGGGACTGGAAGTGGTGCTGGTGAGGTTCCACCTGGCTGGGTCTGAGATGTTTGTTCCAGGGAAGGAGGGGATGGTGGTCCTGGAAATCCATCACTTCTGGAGAGAATCAAAAGTTTGAGGTGATTTAGGGGATTTTTTCTGTTTGCAGAAATTAATCTTAATCCCAGATTGTTTTGGGGTGGAATGGACTTTAAAGCTCATCTCATTCCACCCCTGCCATGAGCAGGGACACCTTCCACTGTCCCAGGCTGGTCTGAGTTCCATTTGGACCCTGAGCTAAAGAAAAATGGGAAAATTAGGATTTGAGGCCAAAAGTTGATAAATTCCCTAAAAATCAGTGCTCTCCTGACAGAGGAGAAGAGTTCTGGTTCTGACACTGCAGTAAACTGGAGCTGAAATCCCTGCTCCTAATTCATAGAAGGGCATGAAATTTAATTCCCTCCCCCTGCAGCCAGGAAGGGATGACTGATGTCTAAAATGCTTGGGAATGTTATCTTCAAAGTCTCCAAAATAACAAAGTTCACCTTTGCAACGATATTCCCTTTATTTTCATTTGTTTGACATGATCTGCTGAGTTTGACCCCAACTTCCAAACCAATTCAGATCCAGGGAGAATGTTCAGGAGTTTTTTTTTTCTGAAAATACCATCTGGTCTGTATGGAATATTGAAGCCTAAAGTTATCCATGTTCCACATGTCCCATAGACAGAGCTTTTCAAATGCTGGCTTTTTATAAATCCTTTTATTGATATGAATCAATAATGACCAAACTTTTGGAGAAAGAGCAGTAAATACAACCATCAATCCCACTTCAATAGAATTGCCCAGAAGGTCAAATCACTTTGTCTCTGTCTGAGTGAAGAGGATGGAGAAAAAAATATTTCAAGTGGGGAAGGGACCTTTGGAAAGGATGGATTTAAAATCATGGAGTCATGGAATGGTTTGGGTTGGAATGAACCTTAAAGATCTTCCCAAAATCCTGAGCTTTTCCCACCTTCTGGCAGCTTTAAATCTTGCTGCTCCTTTTGCAAAACCATTCCCATTTACAAGAATTGGTAATTGCTGAGTTTCCCATAATTTGGAAATGCCAATCTGCTTCATCCTGCTTTTCCTTTGGAGTGGGAAAAGCATCTCAGTGCTGAATGTGGAGTCAGCAGCTGGACAGAGCTCACAGCAGGGGCAGCTCCCTGGGCTCTGAGGAAATATTATGGGAAACAACAAGTCCTGGGCCAGAAATCTGGGAGAAGGATTAGGAAAAATCAAGGGAAAATTGTGGTTGAGAAAGTCTGAAAAAAACAAAGCTAAACCCAAAAGAGACTTCAGGGTTTTAATAAGCTTAGGAATTTCCTGATGCAAAAATATGGAATTATTCATAAAACTGAAAAAATAAATTCCTTTAGGAAGAAGAAACACCTCAAAACAAGTTTTTGGTGTCTGGACAGAAACAGGAATTATACAAATAATAATTTGGAAGAGCAAATAATAATTTGATGAGCAGCACCACTCACACAGAGGCAGAGAGAGATAATTTCTAAGCAGGTATCTGCTTCCTCTGGCTGAAGGATTTTAGATGGCTTATAATGGATTGCTAAAATGTGTGGCACGCTCATTACTGTCAAAATGAGTGGATAACTCTCAAGCAGCACAGATATTTTATTTATGAGTGAATAAAAGAATTTTATAGCTGCCTATCACCCATCTCCAATGCTGCAATGGAGTAAGATCAATTCAAAGTTAAAACAAAAAAAATGGAGGGAGAGAAAATTATTTTTTTCTGTTTTGCTTTGGTTATTATTTTTGTTCTTTGATTTGTTTGTGCTTTGATTTGGAGCTTTTGACTTTGATTGCTGCTTGGGCTGAAAGGCAAATTGAAGTGAAGCAGCCAGGCTTTAATAAAGAGATGTGCAGCGTCTCTGATGCATTTGAGGGAACCTTTGCTGCCTGTGGTTTTGTATATGGTTATGGTAAATAACCCTCACGCTGATTTCTGTGGTCTGCCCTTTGCTGTGGGTACTTGACCACCAGAGACTCGTTGAACCCAAATAACCCAACCCCATAGCCAGCCTCCAAGAGCCAGCACCCCAATAAATCCTGAGGAAACAGCGATGCCCCCGCCGAGGAGAAGCTGAATTTGGGGAACAGCCCTGACAAAGGCCAGCTTTGTGTTCCTGGGGGTTGTCACTGCAAAATCCCCCTTTCCCCATGGCTGCTTCCTGCCAGCAATCCCAATAAATGAGCCCAAGAGGGAGACAGGATGACAGGGCTGAGGCTGGCTGTCCCTCCTGGGGGAGCAGCCCTGACGGGGGGCACTGAACCCGAACTGACGCAGCCTCAGCCCCAGGGCCCAGCAGGATCTGCACTTTCCCTCCAGCAATTCCTGCTGGGCTTGCTCCCAAAAAAAGCAAATTAAAGCAGGTGGTGAAACTCCCTCAGAAAAACTCTTTGTGGGTTCTGCTGAGCTCTGCCAGAAAAAGATCCTCCCTCATACATCCTTCCTGTAAATATGCTCCATAAAATATATATATTTAGGCAATTCCCCCTGTAAATATGCTCCATAAAATATATATATTTAGGCAATTTCCCCTGCAAATATGCTCCATAATATATATATAAATATATATTTAGGCATATTCTCCCTGTAAATATGCTGAATAATATATATATATTTAGGCAATTCCCCCTGTAAATATGCTCCATAAAATAAATATATTTAGGCACACCCCAACATCATGCTCTATATTCAAGGCTACACATCTGTGCACACACACACATTTATATTTCAGGCCAAAACAACAAGTGAGGAGATTATTTTTTTCCACCCACCAAGGTGAAAAACTGGACGTGCAATAAAAACACAAGCCACATGCAGAGGGTGGGGGGAAATCTCCCTGAAATCTCCTGAACTTTCAGGGGGGGATGTCAGTCAGAGCAGGCACTGAACCACAAAGTCAGAAGCACGACATGAGCAGGAAAAGGAACTCACTGGGCAGAGTGACATTTATGATTCATCTCACTATAAATTTGTGTCCATCTGAAGACAAGATTTTTTTTTTTTTTTCTCTTTTCCTGTGGAAATTTCTCACGTAACATAAGGCTTTGGGGCTTAAAACAGAAGCTAAATTTTACAGCTATGGTTTTTGGAAGTCTGGCTCCCTGCTAAATACAGATGTTTTCCAAGGGGGCAGCTGACTTGTAAAATAAATTCACTGCAGTGAAGGTGTTTGCTGAAAAGCAGAAAATTTTCTGAATCCTATTTGATGCAAAGGAGGGATGCTGGGGCTCTAGAAACAGCAAGGAAAAATGTCATCTTCTGACACTGCTTTTCTATTTTCATTTTTCCTCTTGCCTAAATGTCATCAGGTAAATGATAATACCTTTTTAGGAGGTTTAATTGATATCAGAGAACAAAACATAACATTAAAATGTAAAATGTAAAATCAAGGCATGATTGTCCTTGTACTGCAACTTCTTATGTAATTCTAATTGGATATAAATAGCTAATCACCCCTTCTGTTTTTCTTTTCTTTTCTTTTCTTTTCTTTTCTTTTCTTTTCTTTTCTTTTCTTTTCTTTTCTTTTCTTTTCTTTTCTTTTCTTTTCTTTTCTTTTCTTTTCTTTTCTCCTCTTCTCTCCTCTTTTCTTCTCTTCTCTCTTCTCCTCTCCTCTCCTCTCCTCTCCTCTCCTCTCCTCTCCTCTCCTCTCCTCTCCTCTCCTCTCCTCTCCTCTCCTCTCCTCTCCTCTCCTCTCCTCTCCTCTCCTCTCCTCTCCTCTCCTCTCCTTCTCCTCTCTCTCTCCTCTCATCTCCTCTCCTTCTCCTCTCCTCTCCTCTCCTCTCCTCTCCTCTCCTCTCTCCTCTCCTCTCCTCTCCTCTCCTCTCCTCTCCTTCCTCTCCTCTCCTCTCTCTTTCCTCAGTTTAGGTAGAAAAACATACAGTTCCCAAGCCAGGCATGGCAGGAAAGAGAAATAATCACTGGGAAGGGCTGTTGAGATGAACAAGGAGCAAACACCTCTTGAGACCTCAAAAGAAGATTTGGGAAGAGACCCCAAACTAAGATTTCCTCGATCAAAACCCACAAAGACACAGTGAGCAGGTGGAGATATTAAACACTTAATCTCCTTGCTTATAACCTCATTTTTTTAGCAGTTTTGTGGTTCATCCTTCTTTGAGGAGTTCTCCAGAAGGATGAGAGCTCTGGCAGACTCAGATGCTGTCACACTTTTCTACTCAGCTTCCAGGGAATAAAAACAAATCCCAGTTTAGAACAGAACCATCCTGTGCTGGTCCTGCAGGTTCCTTCCCAAAGCTGTTCCTCTCCTGTTTTCCTCTCCTGTTTTTCTCATCCCACTCTTTGTGCTCAGCCCCTTCCATTCTTTCCCTTCCAGCTGTTAATAAGTGAGACTGGGAATGCATGAGAGCAATTGGCCCATGGAGAAACCTCCTGAACTGAGGCTAAAATTCCCCTTCAGGGAGCCAGATTATATTTGGGTTTTTTGCACTTACAAGAAAGGAGAGGCAGAAGCCAGCACAGCTGGCAAAGGAGAAATTGCTGCTGGAAAATCGACTTTGTTCCACACCTCAGCTTTATAAAACTGACCCAAAACCAAGCCAGGATATGAAATCTGAGTAACTCGGCCTGTAAGAAATAATTTTTTTTTTCTCAATTTTTCTCCAGAATTGAACCAAAACCGAAGTGCAGAACATCAACACCACAGGCAGGAAAATCAGAGTGTTCCTCTATCACTGCCCAGGGGTGTGCAGGGAGATGAGAGAGCAGAGGGATGAGGATTCCTTCATTTTGGGAAAGAAATCCTGAGCAGAGCACTGAGGATTTATTTCCCACCCTTTGTTTATCTTGCATTTCACACATCTGTGCCTCGGAGCAGAAGTAGCTGCAAATAGCTCAGATATCATCGTGGGGTTCTGAGAAAACAGAAAACATGAGGAACTGGCTTCTGTAAGACAGGGACAGAGAGGAAACTCTGCTGCTGCCTGCCAGGCTCTGCTCCTGCTGTTGACTGAGAAACAGCTGAATTATCCCCTGGGAGTGGATTATTCCACAGCAATTTCATGGCAGGGATCACATTTGTACTCACAGGTGAGGAATAGCTGGAAGGGCCAGCTGGATGCTGAAAGACTTCTGGGGAATTTAGAAAGATTTTCTTCCTGAACACCAAATTTATCTCCTGTAGTATCAAAAAGAAGGCCTGGCCTTCGCATCCCATGACAGTTTCAGGGGAATATTCCAGGTTTTTGTGCAATGCCAGCAATTTGCTCCCTGCCAGCTGTCATCACAAACTCATCCCGGTTCAGAGAATCATTTTGGGTTGGAAGAGACCTTAAATCTTATCCAGTGCCACCCCTGCCATGGCAGGGACACCTCCCAATGTCCAGCCTGGCCTTGGGCACTGCAGGGATCCAGGGGCAGCCACAGCTGCTCTGGCAATTCCATCCCAGCCCCTCCCAGAGAACAATTCCTAATTCCCAATATCCCATCCAGCCCTGCCCTCCTTCAGCTCAAGGCCATTCCCCCTTTTCCTGTCACTCCAGACCCTTGGGAAAAGTTCCTTCCCAGCCTTCTTTAGGTCTTGGGACTTAATGTAAGAATTTTTTGTAAACAAGTCTCATTCTGAATAGAATTCTCTCTTTTATTCCCTTAGAAAATGAATTAAAATGATTATTTTCTACAAAACAAGAAGCTTTGATCTATCAGATAAGAATCTAGGAAGCACTTTCCCAAACCAACCACTTTTGATAAGAACACTTTAAACCATTTTCTTGTTCCACTTGTGTCACCTTGTAAATGAATTACAAAACCCTAAAGCCTGTCATTCCTTATAAAGACACAAATTAACCCTATCTGAGCATCAATGTGTGTATTTTAATTTAGGTCTTGTTCATGTTTCTGTGACATTTCTTGGGGCCTTCCAAGAAACAATACCCATTGTTTCTAGATAAGCACATTCAAGTTCTGCAGAAAGTTTTCCACTTCTGCTTCACAGTTTCCACTGATCTGATCTTTACATGGAAGATTTCTTCCTCTGCAAGATTCTGAGAAAACCAGTGGCAACTGTTTCATCTTCCCTCTAGGAAATAATTTATTTTTATCTTTTGTTGATGTCATTTTTCATGTCTCACCTCTCTGACTGGGACTAATCAGGCAAATACCATCAAGTTTGACATGACAACTTGTTTAAATGGCTTCAAGTGCCCTCCTGGTCTGGGGTGAAGCACCTGCATCTCCTCCACAGGGAATTTCTCTGATTTGTACATCTGTGCTTTCATCTCATGGAATCCTGGAATGGTTTGGGTTGGAGAGGAACTTGAAGCTCATCCAGTCCCAGGGCAGGGAACTTTTCACTCTCTCAGATTATTCAACTCATCCCATTTCTCCCACTTCCCATTTTTACTGCTCTGTCTGCCCTCACCCCCCTCCCCAGGTTAAAAAACTGAATTTTTCCATTCCAAAATCCCATCAAGATTTTCAGACCTGGGAAAATCTCTGTGGAGCTGCCAGAGGTGACTGGGGGGGTTGAGTCCCTGCCTTTCAGTTTTTTCCATGCCCTCCCTCCTTCCCCCTTCCAGGCTTTAAATCGCCAATGAAAGCTGAATAAATAAATAAATAAATAATGGAATAGCCGGGATGAATCGGAGCCTCGCTCTTTCTTCACGGGGCCCCTGCAAAATCAAAGGGGCAAATTGATCTGACAACATGCAAGTGCTCAGTGTACACGGTATTAAAATGAATTTCTTGTTCTCTGCGAGCAGCAGCAGCCCGAGGAGTATCTCTGTCCTCAGTGTTTTCCTGGGGCTGTGCCAATGGTGCCTCATTGTCTGATTTCCAAGGGCTGTAATTGAGTGATAATTGCCAGTTCCTCTTTTGAACCAACACTCTCTGATAAACTTCATCACCATTTAGCTGGAAATCTGAGAGCTCTAAACAATTTATTTACCAAGAGAGATACAGACATCTCTTAACACACTGCACCACTGCCTGCCCTCCGTGTACATCGGCATTTGGATGGCGCCAATTAACAGCAGGCTGCAGTTTGGGGTTTTGGTTTTAAATTTTTAAAATAATTTTTTCTGGTCTCTGCGAGACACTTCTTCAGGCTTTTTCCTGCCTGTACTGCCAGAGGAGTTTGGGGGTGGGTTTTTTTTTGAGTGGAGTCAAGGGAATACCTGATTTTAGCCACTTGTTCAGTGAAGAGAAAACAAATCAAGATGAGGGAAAATAAAGAAATAAAGAAAAATTTTATTCAATTTATGGATGGTATGATGCAGTCAGGATTTTTGCTGGTTTTCTCATTCAGCTGTTAATGTCTCATCTCTCTCTGGAAGTAACAAACAAAGAATGACAAACTGGCTTCTCCCTTCAGCTCAAAGCTTTTTAGGAAGTATTTTCAGTGGTGGAAAGGTGGATGTGGAAGGGACACCTGAATTCCTGCTGATGAATTCCTACCCACAATAGCAGAGCCCATTGGATTCTGCATTCCTGCTGCATTTAGTGTAACCCAGTAAATTTATGTCCTGGACCAAGTTTTCAAAAGTATTATTTAAGGAAAGTCCCCAAATGATGGAAACATAGGGGTGGAGGTGAATAGAAATGTCAACTGCTTTAAAAAATTGTTATTCTGGGGAGGTATTTCTCCAGCAGGTCCTTAAACTATCCAGAAGTGATGAGACCAACATTCTCAGAAAATTATCAGTGTTTGGGTATTTGATCTATGGTGAATCAGACCCTCTGCCATGCACCTGCTGCCTACTCTCCTTAAATTCTATGAAATCACAGAATATCCTCAGCTTGAAGGGACCCTTCCTAACCAAACCCTGTCCCAGCACAGAGCTCCCAAAAATCCCACTCTGGGCAGCCCTGGCAACTCCTGGAGGGTGGGCTGGCCCTGACACAGGGTGCAGAGAGAACTCATGGGAATGGGAAACTACTATATATCAAAATTATGACATATTATATACTCATGTTTTAATATCATATACTGCCATATAAATACACAATATGTAAGAAAAAATAAATTAGACAGTTGTTTGATAAATTCAATTTTATTTTAATTTCTTTATTCTTAAAGTTTTCTTCTTATTCTCCTAGTTTCTAACTAGTCTTTCTTGCTATTCTACATTTTCATCTTTCCTATTCTAACTATTCTTCTCTTCTCAAGGGGTTTTTAAATTCTTATTCCTATTCCTATTCCTATTCCTATTCCTATTCCTATTCCTATTCGTATTGTTATTCCTATTCTTCTCTTCTATGAATTCCTAAAGTCTTATAACTATTCTTCCTATATGTATTTTGAAATTATGCTCTTTTGTCTTCTCCATATTCTTAGAATTCATCGTCTTCATCTTAAGAGCGTTGTCGTCATCATATTCTTTGCCTTGGTCTTCGTCTTCATTTTCTTGGTCGTCATCTGCTCTGGGTCATTGTTGTCATTATCTTCTTCATGGTCTTCATCTTCGCCTTGGTTTTCTTCTTCATTCTCGGCATCTCCATCTGCCTTGTCGTCATCCTTGTCTTCATATTGTTCGTCTTCACCTTCCTTTCTCCTCCATGCCCCTGCGCTGACCGGAGCAGCTGCTGCTGCGGCACCAGAGGAGCGGGACCGGTGGGAGCGGGGCCGTCCCGTTCCAGCCCCAGCCTGGGGGAGCCGAGCCGGGCAGGGAAAGCACAGCCAGAGACTCCATGCGAGCTGCTTGGTGTGCCTGCACAGGAGGGCAGAGCCACAGGGCCACCAGGGCTGAGCCTCCTGCTGCACGGAGCTGCTCCTCATCTCCCTCAGTCCTCGGGCCGTGGCCTCAGGCAGGGACAGCGGAACAGCCCCCGCAGCGCCCGCAGCGCCCGCCTGGAGCGGGAGGGACGTTTCCTGGGGGCACACGGCTGCCCATGGAGGGCCTGGGTGGGAGAAGCCGCGTGTCCCACGGGGGCTTGGCCCTGCAGGGAGGCAGACGAGGCACGGAGCGGCCCTGGGCTGCACGGCTCCGCTTGCTGCTCCTCAACCCAGGCCTCTCGAGGGACGGGCACTGGGAGCCCCTCTGCCACAGAATCTCTCCATTGGGCCTCTGCCTTATTTTCCCCCTGTGGCAGCTCCAGGATGCTCACCTCGTCCCACTCGTCTTCCTCTGGGTTTGAGGGCTCAGTGTGGCTGTCATCGTCACTCTCATTGTGACTGTCCTCCATCACCTCACTGCCATCGCTGTCCCATCGGGCCAACTCTTCGCTGTCACTGTCTTCCCACTCCTTCTGCTCTTGCTGGATCTCTCCATCCTCTTCCCACTCGTACAGCTCCTGCACTCTGACACTTTGTTTGCGTTTGTGCAGCTCTTCATGAGACTCATCAGGGCACTGGCAGATCTCCTGAACGCGCAGGCACACCTCGATGTTGTAGTACTCTTGGCTCCTCCTGGATTCCCACCGGCAGATTTTTTGGATTGTGTGAACGTGCTGTTTGCTGGTCTCTGTCACGATCACATCTTCCCACTGAGAAAGCTCCTCCCTGCTATGGCCTTTCAATATGAAAAGCTCCTCCTCCTCATGGCCTTCGCAGCAGCTGTGCTCACGGTCCATGTCAGCAAAGGGCCTCTCCTCCTCCTCAGTCTGTGAGAATGGCAGGGCTGACCTGACACGGCCCCTGACCACTGCCCGCTGGGGGCTTCCAGCCAGCTGGACAAGGGACTGGCAGACCTGGAGTTGGAGTTCCCTTTGGTGTTCTCGCTGTCGCTCTCAGTCGCTATCGGAGTCGTTCGCAGACGGGTCCTGGGAGCTGCTCCCTCCTCACAGAGCGGCGCTCCTGGGACTGAGCACTCCAGGCCTCTGCGCCCCTTAAATACCCCCAGGCCAGGGTGGGGCTCCCTGATGTCACAATGGTCTGTGGCCACCACCACGTCCCACATCACAAAGGGCCATGACACGAAGCGCCCGTGTCACCAAGGGCCACCCCCGGCATTCCACGAGCAGTGGAGCAGCCAGGAACTGTCTGGGAGCAGCCCCGGACTCGTGGCCTTGTGGCCCCTGCTGTGCCCAGAGCCCTGAGAGGCTTTGGCCACGCTGGCACACGCCAGCCCCAGCCCCAGGCTGCAGAGCCCTGGGTGTGCAGCTGCGCTGGCCAGGCACGAGCAATTGGCCCCAGGGCCATGCCAGGGCTGGGGCTGCCTTTGGTGGCTTTGTGCTCGTCTGTCACCTTGGGCATCTGCACAGACAGATCCCGGGAGTTGCTTCCTCCTGCCGGAGCGGCTCTCCTGGCACTGGGCACCCCGGGCCCTGCAGTGCCCCTAGAAACCCTCAGCCAGGGCGGGACTCTCTGGTGTCCCAAGGCTCTCTGGCCACCACCATGTCCTGTGTCATCAAGGGCCCGACACAGAGCGCCCGAGTCACCAAGGGCCACCCCGGCACCCCAAGAGCAGCGGGGCAGCCGGGAACGGGCCCGGAGCAGGCCCGGCCTTGGGGACAGTTTTGGTTTTGCAGGGCCTGGCTCTTGACAGTGACGGCCCCACAGAGGTGGCTGCTGTGAGAAGCTGCTGCGAGCTTCCAGCATGTCTGGCAGAGCCAATTCCTGATGGCTCTGAAGATGGACACGCTGCTGACCAAGGCTGGGTCATGAAGAGGGGTAGGAACTCGTCGATTATAATGTATTTAGAAAAAAATTAAAAAAAAAAAAAAAAAAAAACGCACACAGAGTTTTTCCTAGCCAGGGAAGAGGAAGTGAGAACATATGAGGGAAGCAATGTGGACACACCAGGGTCAGTGGAGTTGGCCAGGCACAAGATGCTCCAGGAGCTGGAGCTGAGATTCCTCTGCAGCCGTGCTGATCACCATGCTGAAGCAGCTGTGCCCTTGCAGCTTCTCATCTCATCCTCCAATGCTCTTCACACTCAAGTTGTGGGGAACAACCTATCCTACATGGACTGCTCACAACACAAATAATAATTACTTGGTGGCTTGTCCTCAACTACCATGAATTAAATACCGTGTCATATAATCCCTCAGATTATCACTGATCATTTTTTTATTATCTAAAGGTGTTTCATAATCTGAAACAACAGCAGGTGCTTCTTATTAATTTCAATAATATATATAATATCTTCTTGAGAAATAGTAGACCTAAGGGAAACAAAGTGTATCAAAGCATCTCCATGACCCCCTCTGGGATTACTCCAGCAGCTCCACATCCTGACCTTGATTCTGGTGCTGGATGCAGCTCTGCAGGTGGGGGCTGATAGAGCCTCAGAATCATTTTGGCTGGCAGAGACCTTGCACATCCATCCCTACGACTCCTGGTCCTGCCAGGGCCACCACCCCTGATCCAGGTCCCCCCAAATCCATGTGGATTTGAAATCCCTCCAGCAATGGGGACTCCACAACTGCCCTGGGCTGGAAATGGCTTTCCAGGCATGAACTGTTCCCAATATCCAACCTGACCCTCGACTGGGGCACAGCTGGAGGCTGTTCCCTCTTGTGCCCACCCTTATTCAGTGGGAGCAAAGCCCAATCTCAGCTGGCTCCAAACTTCCCATGTTCTAGCTGGGCACTCTTCCACAGGCACTGGGGCTTAGCAGCCGCTGCTCCCAGGGCACTGGGACTGAAGGGGAAAATCCATCAATGGCTTGGAAAGAGGAAAAAGGAAATCTGGACACTTTGCTCTTGTGCAACACAGTTTTATTGGAATGCAGAAGTAACTTTTGACTTTTACTTATTTACTAGATTTTAACAACATTAATGGAGTTCAAATCATACTTCAAACTCTGCTTATTCTCATAATTCTGCCTCCCTGTTACCTCATCTACATATCTTACCATTCTACTTAGCATTCCTCTTCTTATCCTATGGGTTTTCAAACCCTTGTTCCTATCACTCTTCTATGGATTCTAAATTTACTATTCATATTACTATTCCTCTTCTCTAGGCTTTTACATTCTAATTCGTCTACTTCTATGTATTCCTAAATAACTCTTCCTATTCCTCTTCTGTGTATTCCTAAATTCCTCGTCCTAGTCCTAGTCCTCTTCCTCTACGTATCGCTAATATCTTATTCCTATCCTTCTGTTGCTCTTCAATTTATCTTTAAAATAGTCTTCTTCCTTTTCTCTTTGTTATTATCTTCACCTCCTTCATCTCTGTCTTCGTTACTGTCCTTGTCATCTTCCTTTTCTTCAATGTCTTTATCCTCCTCATTGCCTCTGTGATCTTCATGTTCCTCTTTGTTGTTGTCATCTTCATCATCTTTTTGCCATCTTCATCTTCCTCCCGCTTCTGTTCTCTGGTGGCCTACAGCTGGCCTGGAGGCCTCACAGTTATAAAAGATTTCACCTTTATAACTGAATGTGATGGATTGTGTAATCCCGTTGATGGTGTAACTGGGCCAGGGGCCGGTTGGAGAGCAGGCCCAGGCCCTTGGGGGTTCAGCTGCTCTTGGCTGCTTGGCCGGGTGGCAACGAGCTCGAGCAGTGACAATGACCCGCATGTGCCTTCTCAGCTAGAGAAGGAGCCAAGGCCTCAGTAACGTTGGCTGCTGCTGCAATGCCTTTGGTGTGTGTGTGTCACATTCCTGCCTTGGACACATCACTGGGACACTGTTCCTGTTCCTGTTGGTGCCTGGTGCTGTTGTTCAGAGAGCCATGGGCGCTGCAGCCCTGCAGGGAGGGCAGCTCTGGAGCAATGGCTGCTGTCACTGCCGTGTCTGTGCTACTCCTTGGGCCGTGGCCTCAGGCAGGGACAGCGGAACAGCCCCCGCAGCGCCCGCAGCGCCTGCCTGGAGCGGGAGGGACGTTTCCTGGGGCCACACGGCTGCCCATGGAGGGCCTGGGCGGGAGAAGCCGCGTGTCCCACGGGGGCTTGGCCCTGCAGGGAGACAGACGAGCCATGGAGCGGCCCTGGGCTGCACGGCTCCGCTTGCTGCTCCTCACCCCAGGCCTCTCAAGGGATGGACACTGGGAGCCCCTCTGACACAAAATCTCTCCATCGGCCCTTTCTGTTCCCTGTCCCATCTTCTGTATCTCCATCCCATAATCTCTCTCCAGTCGCTATTTCCATATTCCCTGTTGTGAGAGTCCATCTGAGCCTCTCGTCTGTTTCTGCTCAATGACCCTCACCTGAGGCCTGCGCTGGCCAGGGATGGGAGGAACGCCAAGTGACTGTTCCGCAGGTGATGCCTACCAGGACTGGTTTCTCATGACAACTAGTCACGGGGCGCTGACTCAACAAAGCTCCCACAGATGGAAGAACAATGGACTGGTCAGTATGGGCTGCCCTGTGTGTGTTCATAACAACAAAGATGGTTTGGTGTGCCTTGAAACGTCCTGTTTCCACCTGTTCCTCAGGGTAATTATCTCCACATACAATAGTCCATAAATCTTCCCACCTTTTGGCCAGAAGCCACTCGCTTTGGGAAAGGACTATAAAAGTCCAGACAGCAACAGACAGCTATTGGCTGCTCCACGAGGATTCGTCTGCCCGTCTTGGTAGCAATAATCCCGACCCCCCTTTCTCTCTATCTCTCTCTCTCTCTCTCTGTCCCCCTAGTCCATTTTGGTCGGCATTAAATAAAGTGTATTTATGTTAAAGCAAACTGCTTTTGTCCCCTGCTGTGTCTTTTGCACTCTGAGATCCATAAAAGAACCAGTCACGACTCCCACTCGGGTTGGGCGGATCATGACACACCTCAACAGCACACAGCCAGCAGTATCAGATGAATCAAGATGCCATTATCCCCACCCATAAAACTTTGGCTAGAATGTCAAAGGGTGCACAGTAAAACCCACTCACCCTTCAACAGCCCCAGTTCGCCTGTGGGCAAGTCTGACAGACAATAGAAATTGACTGTAGGCTATTGTGCCTTGAATGAAGTGACTCCACTGTGGGAGCTAAGACAGAGTACTGTGGATTTAATTAGCATAAGCAACTTGATAACCAAGATCCTTTGGCAGGAGCAAACAGAGCTTTGAAGGGTCCATGAAGATTGGATCAAGACTGGGGACAGGAAAGAAGAATGAATCAAATAGAAATGTTGCAAAATGTTTAAGTTTGCCTGTGTGATGTTTAACCCAACCGATGTGGTTGAAAATTACCAGATTTCCTAAAAATGATATATAAGCACATGCAGCTGAGAGTAAATTTGGATTCTGATCAGCAGTCAGTAGACCCCCTCTCTCTCCCAGTCGTTGATTCTCCAGTGCTGAGCGCTGCCGTGCCGGACACGCTGGATCTCCAGGAGGAGCTGGAGCCCAAGGCAGCAAAGTGGCTCCATTGACATTGCCAATGCATTTTTCTCCATTCCTTTGGCAGCAGAGTGCAGGCCTCAGTTTGCTTTCACCTGGAGGGACGTGCAGCACACCTGGAACTGATTGCCCCAGGGGTGGAAACACAGCCCCACCATCTGCCACGGGCTGATCTAGGCTGAACTGGAAAAGGGTAAAGCTCCAAAACATCTGCAATACATCAATAACATCATTGTGTGGAGGAACAGGGCAATAAAAGCTTTTGAGAAAGGAGAGAGGATCATCCAGATTCTGCTGGAAGGAGGTTTCCCCATCAAGAAGAGCAAAGTCAAGGGACCTGCCTGAGAGATCCAGTTCCTGAGAGGAGAGTGGCAAGATGGACAGAGCCAGATCCCCACTGAAATGATCAATGAGATCATCACAGTGTCTGCACCAAGCAGCAAGAAGGACACACAAGCTTTCCTAGGGGCCATAGGTTTGTAGAGAATGCATTCCTGAGTGCAGCCACATTGTGAGCCCTCTCTACCTGGTCACCCTAAGAAGAACAATTCCAGCTGTGGCCCTGAACAGCAACAAACCTTCACCCAGACCAAGCAGAAAATCGCTCATGGAGTGCCCTTGGCCCAGTCAGGGTAAGAGGTAAGAGGTAAGAGGTGAGGAATGTGCTTTACTCTGTAGCCAAGAACAATGGTTTGTCCTGGAGTCTTTAGCAGAAGGTGCCTAGGGAGACTCGAGGGCGAGCACTAGAATTCTGGAGTCAAAGTTACAGAAAGTCTGAAGCAAACTACACTCACAAAAAAACCCCCAAAAACTCAACAAAATCTTAGCTGCCTATAATAAGAAAGTTGAAGCCACCTCAAAAGAAATTATCACAAAAGCACAACTCCTCCTGGCACCCTGACTCCTGGTGCTGGGGTGGGTGTTTAAAGAAAAGGCTCCTCTACCCACCACGCCACCCACACCACATGGAGCCCATGGATTGCTCTCATCACACAGCACGGCCGGATCAGAAACACAAATCACCCTGAAATTTTAAAAACACTTAAAACCGGCCACAAGATAAAAACCTTAGTCTCACTAACAAAAAGGAGCAGAAACAAATAACCCAGGCTAAAAAGCTTCACCATACAACCAACGAGCAGCACAACAAACACACTGTGCTCTTGTCACTGACAGTTTCTGTCTCATGGTTGAGATGAACCAGAAGTGGAAAGTGGCCGCAGGGAGCCCCACACGACGAGTCACACAAGCTACTGAAGGAGAAGGTGAATCAAGTGCACTTGCTGAACTCAAAGCCATTCAGCTGGCCCTGGACACTGCTGAAAGGGAGAACTGGACAAAGTTCTACCTTTATACTGAATCATAAATAGTAACCAATGCTCTGTGGAGTAAGCTAGAAAGGTGAAAAAAGGCCAGCTAGAAACATAAAGGAAAACCAATTGAGGCTGCTGATGAGTGCAAAAACATTGCCACTCAGACAAACTCTCTGTAAAGGTCCATCATGTAGACGGCCACGTCCTCAAAAGTCAGGCTAATAAAGAACACTAAAACAAGGAGCAAGTAGATCAAGCTGCAAAAATAGAGATGTCACAAATAAATTTAAATAAGGGAGAGTTGTTCCTAGCTCAATAGGTTCACACTGACTCAAGCTATCACGGCAAAAACGCCACCTATAAGTAGGAACAACATTGAAAAGCAGATTTAACTATAAATTGCATTTCTCAAGTTATCCATAACTGTAAGACGCGCTAAAATCAAGCAAGCCAAGTCAATAAGGCCTCTATAATATGGGGGGCAGTATTTCAAATATAAGTATAAAGAAGCCGAGCAAATGAACTACATCACACTGCCTCAAACCCCCCAAGGCAAGTGCTACAAGAGCACAATTGTAGAAGCCACCACTAGATCATTAGAAACCCACCCTGTACCTCACACTACTACTCAAAACACTGTCTGAAGCCCAAAAAAGCAAGTCCTATAAAGACACAGCACCCCTGAGAGAATCGTCAGACAACAGGACCCATTTCAAGAACAGCCTTAGAAACACCTCAGCCAAAAACCAGGATATTGAAGAAATAGATCATATCCCTTATCACACACCAGCTGCCAGGAAAGTTGAACTGTACAACAGACTACTTAAAATTACCCTAAAGGCACTTGGCAGGGAAACATCTAAAAATTGAGAAATGAACTTAACAAAAGCCACCTAAATAGTCAATATCTGAGAGTCCATCACTCAAGCAAGTCCTGCCCAGTCTGAAGCCTTGCACACAGTGGATGGGGATAAAGTCCCTGTAGTGCACATAAAAGGCATTTTAAGACAGTTTAGATTAGGCACACCTCAAGCAAAGGCAAACCTGTACACTTGTCTTTGTTCAAAAACCTAATTACACTTAGTAGGTGATGCAGAAAGGTAAAGAAACCCAGAAAGATAAAGAAACCTAATCTTAAGTGAGAACTCTGTGTAAAGTATCACAGTGGATAAAAATATATAGCAGAGTTGAAAGCAGGTATTAATTTAGGAAGGATGCAGATGGTAACAGAATAAGGAATAGATCATGTCTTAAGTTGCAATGCAAGATGCAAGCAGAACTATACATTCTATCAGCATCTGCTGAAACCAGGTGGAGCAGGGCTCCTTATCTCTTCCATGACCCATCCCTCAGAACTCCTCCCCACAAGGAGTTATACTTTATGGAAGGTGCTCCACACAAGGAGAAAGGCCAAGTAATTCCAGACTAAATAAAAGCTGAAATTTGAAACATCAGAGCAGCCTTTCCCACTAAATTCCCAGAAGAAGATCAGGCCTATCTTCATCATTGCTAGATGTTAAAAAAGTAACTACACCCTCCTGCAAAATCATTGCTCCAACAAAACCACATCTGTCACTCCAAGAAAACTACAGGTATCATTATTCAGACTGTAACCAACACCTGAGCAACAGGGTTACAGGCTGCATTCTGACCTAGCCAGTGGTTTGGTCTTTATATTACTATGCCTTTATTTTCATCTTCTCAGATAAAAACTGCTATTCTAAATCCCATATCTTTGCCAGGGAGCTCCTTAATTCCAAGTGATATTAATTTAGAGGGAGGGAGTTTACATTTTCCGTTTCAAGAGAAGCTCCAGAGCACCTCAGCAGACACCTGTCTGTCAAACCAAGACAGTGCCCTGCTGCAGCTCCATCCCCATGGCAGGATCCGCGCTGGATGATCCCCAGGGACCCCCGGTGGGCAGAGCCCCCCTGAGCCCTGGTGCTGCTGATCCGTGTTGGGAAGACACCTGGCTGGGGGCTGCACACCCTCCCCGTGGCCTGGATTTTCTCTGCATTTCTCTTTGTCCTTCCCAAACACCCAAAACCAGGGTAAAAATGGAGATGTTAAATAACGACCTGCCTGGGGACACGGCGGGATCTTCCAGGGGATGCGGGGGACGCTCGATTCCAGGGATTTGAGGGGTCCTGGGAGGTACCTGGAGGTTGCTCATGGCGTTGGGCACCCCAGTTCCAGCGGCTCTGGCTGCGCTGGGAGGGCAGGAGGAGCGGGAGGAAGAGGAGGAGCGATTTTAGAGCCACGCGCGTCTCCCTTCTGCTCGCTGAGGTCGCAGCTCCCCCGGGTCCGGCAGC
Organism: Erithacus rubecula; assembly: GCF_903797595.1. Classification (NCBI taxonomy): domain Eukaryota; kingdom Metazoa; phylum Chordata; class Aves; order Passeriformes; family Muscicapidae; genus Erithacus; species Erithacus rubecula. The sequence continues at coordinate 130,488 of NW_027636055.1, read as the reverse complement.
ATCGCCCCCCAAAAACCCGCAGGTGAATGGGGAGGGGGTGCTCGCCCCAAATCCATCATGGGGAGGGGGGGCTCCAGGAGGGTTTCATTTTGCGGTTCAGGAGGTGTTTGGATCTTGCAGGACCCCAAAGCCGAGCCGGAAATGCCCCTCTCGGGATCTTGGCCGCTCCCATGTGGGATCGCCCGGTATCGGCGGGGACGGGGCGGTTTCGGGTCTGGGGATCCCCGGCAGAGCCGGGGGGGAAGGCGGGAGCCCCGGAGCGGGGAGAGCACAGAGGGGCGATCCCGGAGCCGGGGGACCCCCGGCAGCCTGGAGGGGTGCGGGAGGTTGGTGCTGAGCGGGCTCCGGGCCCCCGAGGCTGAAAGGGGCGCTGACTTCTCCAGCTGCCCTTGGGCAGCACCACCATCAAACCCAACACGCTCAGCCCTTGTTTTCCACCCAAATCAGGATTTCCCAAACCTTTGGCTGCTTTGAGGAGGAGGAGGCCATGAGGACGAGGTCGATGGCCCGGGAGCCGCAGGCAGGTGAGGAGGAAGTCAGTGCCCCTTTCCCCCTGTGTCCTGCTCCATCTCCCAGCCCAGCACGGCCCCGGCTGCATCACAGCCCTGGGGGGATCTCCTTGCCTTTCCCTCTGGCACGGAGGCAAATCCCATCCTCTCCTTGTCCTTCCTCCCCCAGACAAGGAGCTGAGCACGGACAGCAGGGAGGACAAATCCCCGCGGCACAGCCTCGGGCAAGAGGCCGTTTGCAGCGGCTCCACGGCGCAGGAATGCAACGGGGAGGAAAAGCCCCGCAGATCCCGCAGCAGGAGGGGCTGCAAACGCACAGCCCGGGGATCCCAGCAGGAAAGAGCCAGCCCGGGCCGGGGAGGCGGCCGGAGCTCAGAGCTGGGGCAGCATGAGCAGCTTCACCATGGGGAGAAGCCCCACAAGTGCTCGGAATGTGGGAAGAGCTTCAGGAGGAGATCTGACCTGATCAGACACCGGAGAATCCACACGGGGGAACGGCCCTATGAGTGTGGGGAGTGTGGGAAAACATTCAGCCAGTTATCAAACCTGACTGTGCACCAGAGGAGACACACTGGGGAGAGACCCTACGAGTGTGATAAATGCAGGAAGAGGTTTCAGAGCAGGTCCAGCTTTCTGAGGCACTTTCGCACTCACTGGCATGAGAGACCCTTCTGCTGCCACAACTGCGGGAAGGGATTCAAGCGAAACTCCAACCTCCTCACCCACCAGCGCATCCACACTGGGGAGAGACCCTACGAGTGTCTCGAGTGTGGGGAGAGCTTCTCCAGGAGATTTTCCTTGACAAGACACCAACGAAGTCTCAACTGAGAAAAGCCCTGTGAGTTCCCTGAGTGCAGGAAAAGCTTCGTGCTGGCTCCCTGTGGCCTGGATTTTCTTTGCATTTCTCGTTGTCCCTCCCAGACACCCAGTACCGGGTTAAAAATGAAGACATTGAACTAAGACATGCCTGCAGACACAGGGCGATCTTCCAGAGGATGTGGGGGACCCTGTGTTCCAGGGACTTCAGGTTTCCTTGGGGGTTGCTCAGGGCTTTGGGCACCCCAGGCCCAGTGGCTCTGGCTGCACTGGGAGATGCTGACGGAGGTTCTGGGGCAGCTGATCAAGGACCCCCTGCCCTGACACCCTCCCTGTTTCTCCCTGACCCAGCTCCCGCTGTCCCCTGTCCAGGATCCTCCTCTCCCCACTGTCACTACCCTTGCCCCCAGCTCATTCCTGTCCACACCACTCCTGCCCCTGTCCCAGTTCAGATCCCATTCGCGGTATCATTCCCTGTCCTGTTTTCTCTGCCTGGTTACTGTTCACATGTTCCCAGTCACATATTCCCTGTCCTGTTCCCCTTCTAGTATTCCTGATCCCAGTCCCATTCCCATATTTCCATTTCTATATTTCCAATCCCTTTCCCATATTCCCATTCCCAATCCTGTCGCCCTATCCCCATGTCTGTTCCCTGTCCCATATTCTAAATCTCCATCCCATAATATCTGCCCAATGTCTATTTCCATATTTCCTGTTCTGTTCCCATATTACCATTCCCTGTGGAATGGTAATATGGGTACCATTTTCATTCGCATTCCAATGTCCCTTTCCCAGTCCCCACTCTCTGTCCCTGTCCCCATTCCTGCTTGTTGGAGAGTGGAACAGAGAAGCCTCTCTGACTCCCTCCGACAGAGAACAGTATAGAAGAATTAAATTAAAAATGTTTTCACAAATTAAAATACAGGAAACCACACAGACATGAAATAGAGGTCTAAGTTTTAATATAAGGAATTTGAAATATTAAGTAGCATAGAAAATATTAAGTAGCATAGATATGAAGTAGAAGTTTAAATCTTAGTGTGAAGTACATAAGAATATGTTTTAAATACCATAAAAAGTAAAAGCCGTGGAATCTGCATTGAGACATTAAAAACTTAGTTCTAGACAAAATACAATTACTGTAGAAATATTTTGTATATTCTTCACATAGAACAGATAGGCCATATGCACAAGTTATATGTAGACTTTAGTATTACGTGATTCTAATAGGTTTAGGAGAAATTCGTCAGGTTCACGGTTTTGGCTCATTGGGTAATTTGTCAAAACAAATCCTGGTATTGGAGTCAGAGCTCTCTTTCACTCCTCTCTCTTTGCTCTGTCCTCCTCCACCACTCCCAACATGTGAGAGAAGAAGAAGAGGAAGATGAAGAAGAAAAGAACAGAAGAAGAAAGGCCAGGGAGCATCTGCCTCTGGAGACTCTGCACCAGCCGCAGCTTCGACCTCTTGCAGCAGAGAGCTGCTCCTGCTTCCATCGGGACTTTATGGCAGAGAGATTGAACAGGGACTGGAGAGCCTTGGGCTCTTTGCCTTTGGAGCCTGACGTGCCTTGACAAGAAACAACTTTACAGCAGCCAGCAGCTGCTCTGCTCTGGGAAGATCTAAAGCCACAACCAATCCCCACAGCCGGTGCCAGTCCCGGTGCCGTTCCTGAGGGCGCCTCTGCCACGGGGGCCTGAGGGCTCCACAGCTCGGGCTGCCTGTGCCACACGAACCCTTCAGCCCTGCTGCTGCCCTTGGCCAGCTGCAGAGAGCACAAGGCTTTGGGCATTGCTCAGTGCCCCCAGCTGGCCACAGCAGCCCATCCTGCCAGCAGCCCTGGGCTCAGAGCCCTCCCTCCTGCTGGGGCCGTGCAGGGGCCATGGGCCTGCCCCAGGCTCCTGTTCTTGGCACTGGGAGTGGCTGGGAATTACTGCAAGCATGCTGAGGGACACTGGGATCATACTGGATCATACTGGCAGCAACTGGGACTGTACTGAGCGTGACTGGGAGTGGCTGTGAGCAACTAGGATTAGGCTGGAACAAACTCAGTGCAACTGGCAGTGACCGGGAACATGCTGGCAGCAACTGGGATACACTGGGAAAGATTGAAACCATAGTGGCTGTAAATGGGAGCAACTGGAACCACATTGGATAATAATGAGAGCAGCTTTGCCTGTGCCAGGGCCATACTGGGATCCTACTGGAACTGGCTGGATCATACTGGAATCAGACTGGAAAATTGCTGGCTGTGACTGGAACCATGCTGGAGGTTACTGGGAGCTACTGGGCCCACACTGGAAATTGCAGGGAGTCACTCTGGGCATGACTGGAATAATACTAGGACTGACTGGGAATGACTGGGATCATACTGGGGTGACTGGGTGCAGTGGATTATACTGGGAGCAATTGGGATTCTAGCAGAAGTGACTGGGACCGTAATGGGAGTGACTATGGGTGCTACTGGGATCATCCTGAGAGCCACTCAGATTACAATGGGTGTGAATAGAACCTGACTGGGGGTTACTGGGAGCTCCTGGGCCCATGTTGGGAGCAAACATGGACACATCGGGAGCAACTGTGATCAATTGGAATGTATTGGAACCATGTTGAGGGAACTGAGACCTCAAGTGGGATCATACTGGGAGTAAGTGGGACTATACTTTGGGCAACTGAAAGAAACAGGTCGTGCTGGATGCAACTGGGAGTAACTGGAAAAGACTAGGATAATTCAGAGGTAACTAAACGATACTGAGCAACTGGGATATAATGGGAGAGTCTGTAACCATACTGGGCACACTGATAACAGCTGGGATCATGCTGGGGACAACTGGGAGTGAGTGGGACCATGCTGAAGGGGACTGGGAGGAAATATGAGTGACTGGGATACAGTGGGAAAGACAGGGAGTCACAGGGATCATTCTGGAGGCTACTGGGGTCATGTTGGCATTGAGAGGGAACAACTGGGATCAGAGTGGGGGCCACTGGCATCATACTGGGAGTGACTGCGACTGTACTGGGGGCAACTTGGAGAACTGGGAACACACTGGACAAAATCTGGAGGAACTGGCAGCAACTGGCACCCTGCTGGGGGCAAAGTGTGTCACAACAGGGAATGGCTGGGAATGACTGGGTTCATACTGGGAGCAACAGGGATCCCACCGGCACCGAGGGGAAGTGACCAGGATCATACTGGGACTGACCGGGCTCATACTGGGAGCAACCGGGCTCATACTGGGAGCAGCCATTCCCGGCACTGGGACCCCCGAACCCCTTTGTGGCCATCGCACCCCTCCAGCCCCAGCACCCCCGCCGGGGTCCCGGCAATCCCAGGGGTCCCTCCCCCCTCTCAGGGTCCCACTTTGGGGTTCTGGGGCTCTCCTCTCTCTGGGGTCCCGCTCAGGGAAGCTGCGGCTCTCCCGGGGCTCCCCCAATCCGGTGTCCCCCCGCCGATGCCGCCGGCCCCGCGCGGTCCCCACGGGCCCCGGCAGAGCTCGCAGGGCCCGGCCCGGGAAGCCCAACCCCCATTGCGGGGAGACCCGCATCCCCCCGCCCCCGCCGGGGCTCTGCCGCCACCGGGACCCCCAAAAACACCTCCCGGGGACCCCCAATGTCTCCCCGAGGGGCATCTGCGGCTCGGCTCTGGAGCGCTGCGAGCTCCAAACATCCCCCCCAAAACACCCCAAACCCAGGGACCCCCCCGGGATATTTGGGGCGAGCTCCCCCTCCCCGGGCACCTGGGATGTGGGGCGATGGTCCCGGGGGGGCTGCGAGTTCATGGAGCTCTGGGATAGTGCAGCTGATTCGCTCCTTCTCTCCTCCTGCTTCTGCTGCTGCTTCCTCCCTCCTCCTCCTCCTCCCCCTTTAGGAACAGGGAGGGGATGGTCAAGGGAAGGGCAGGAACACCGGGAGGGGAAAGGGGCGGGGTCAAGGAAAGGGCAGGAACTGTGAGGGGAAAGGGGCGGGGCCAAGGGGCCACACAGTCCTAAAAGGGCCTGGTTTGGTCTAAAATCACCCAAAAGAGCCTCAAATGCAGCCTAAATCCACCAGGTTTGGCCTAAAATCAGCCAAAGGGGCCTCAAATCCACACCAAAGGGGTCTAAAATCCGGAAAATGGACTTAACATTATCCAAATGGAGCCTGAAATCCAACCTAAAACTGCCTAGTGTATCCCAAAATCACCCAAACAGGCCTAAAATCTTTGGTATGGAAACCAAGACCAAAATGGGCTCCAGAACTGGCACTGGGACCAAGACCGAGACCAGCACCAACACTGGGACCAGCACCGGGAGAATTCTGGGACTGGGAGCGGCACCGGAACCAGCACCGAGACTGAGATTGGCACTATGAGCACTCTGGGACCAGCACCAGAACCAGAACCAGCACCGAGACTGAGATTGGCACTATGAGCACTCTGGAACCAGCACCGGCACCAGAACCAGCACCGAGACTGAGATTGGCACTATGAGCACTCTGGAACCAGCACCGGCACCAGAACCAGCACCGAGACTGAGATTGGCACCATGAGCACTCTGGGACCAGCACCAGAACCAGAACCAGCACCGAGACTGAGATTGGCACTATGAGCACTCTGGGACCAGCACCGGCACCAGAACCAGCACCGAGACTGAGATTGGCACTATGAGCACTCCTGGGACCAGCACCGGCACCAGAACCAGCACCAGCACCGAGGCTGAGATTGGCACTATGAGCACTCTGGGACCAGCACCGGCACCAGAACCAGCACCGAGACTGAGATTGGCACTGTGAGCATTCTGGGACCAGCACCGGCACCAGAACCAGCACTGGGACCAGAATCACTCCAAGACTGTGACTGAGACCAAGACTGAAAACATATAGTACCCATATAGGACTGAGACTGAGAACAAGACCAGCCCTGCTCTGGGATTGAGATCAACATCAGGATCAGATTCAGCACCAGGAGCGCTCCAGGACTGCTCCAAGACTGGGACCGACACCGGGAGTGCTTTGGGACCTTCGAATTCACTCCAGGGAGTTTTGGCTGCGCTCCCGAACAGGACTGGGAGGGACCCCTGGGTGGGGCAGGGCCCCATCGGTTCACATCGTCCTGGTGCAGCCAGAACGGTCCATATGGTCCCAGTTTGTACAATCCCAGTCCATATGGTCCCAGTTTGTGCAATCCCAATCCATATGGTCCCAGTTTGTAAAATTCCAGTCCATATGGTCCTACTTTGTACAATCCCGGTCCATATGGTCCCAGTTTGTACAATCCCGGTCCATGTGGTCTCAGTTTGTACAATCCCAGTCTGGAAGGCCCTCATCCATTTGGTCCCAGTCTGTGCAGTCCCAGGCAGGAGGATCCCAGTCCATGTGATCCCAGCCCCCATGATCCCAGTCTGAATGGTTCTGCATGGATCACACTTGCCAGGGTCTGGAATTCCAGTTCCCAGCCAGGAAAAGTTGTTCCTGCCTGTACTGGTTCTGGTTCTCCAATTTGAGATTTCCCAACCAAGGCACCTATTTATATCATGACTTTAGCACCCCAATCTTGTTCCCAATCCCTATTTCGTTCCTGTTCCCCTTCCCAAACTTGTTCCCATTCCCAATCCTGTTCCCAATCCCTAACTCTTTCCTGTTCCTGATCCCATTCTCAATCTTCTTACTGTTGCCATTCCCAGTCCTGTTCCTGATCCTGATCCCATTCCTATTCCCATTCCAATCCCGATCCCATTACTGGTCCTGATCCCTATCTCGTTCCCATTCCCAATCTTCATCCCATTCCTGTTCCCATTCTCAATGCCAATCCCATTCCCATTCCCAATTCTGTTCCTGTTCCCATTCCTGATCTCATTCCCGTTTCTGATCCCTTTCTCATTTGCAATCCTGATCCTTTTCCCAATCCTGATTCTGGTTCCATTCCCAATCCCGTTCCTGATCCCGTTCCCATTCCCAATCCTGATCCTGTTCCCAATCCCGTTCTTGTTCGTGGTCTCGTCGCTGTTTCCAGGGAATCATTTTGATCTCAACCTTCACCCCAAACTGAGGGAGTCAAAACCCCCCAATCCCCAAATGTTGGGGTTTGAAGTATTTGGGGTGTCCAACACCTCTGATCCTAAAATTTGGGATTCAGCCCCCCTGATCACCAAATTCTGAAGTCATAACACCCACAAACCCTGGAGTGTCAAACCTCCCCTCAGATCACAAATTTTAGGATCATCTCACCCCAACTGCTAACTCTGGGGTTAAATCCTCCGAATCCCCAAAATTTGGTGTGAAACCTCCCCAAACCCCAAATCCTGAGGTGTAAAACACCCTTGACCCTAAGTTTTAGGATCAAACCCCCCCCAGACCCCAAACTTTGGGGTTAAACCCCCCCAATTCCTAACCTCTGGGGCTTGAAATATTTGGGGTGTCCAACCCCTGATCCCAAAATTTGGGTTAAATGCCCCTGATCCCCAAATTCTGGGGTCAAACCCTCTGATCCCAAACCCTGGGGTGTCAACCCCCAACCAAACTTTAGGATCAAATGTCTCCCTTCCCCAAACTTTGGGGTCAAACCCACCAGACCCCAAACTCTCCCCCAAATCACTCCAGCCCTGGGGGGATGCAGAATATCATACAGAATATCATAAAAGATAAGATAGTATAAGGATAAGATAATATAAGAATACGATAATATAAGCTTAGGATAAGATAAGACAAGACAAGATAAGATAACAAAGACGATTTGGCTGGTACAAAAAAAGAAGGGGAATTGTAGTAATGCTGAACAAGGTTGAGACACTGGTGGACATGTCTGTACAAATCTGGGCCTTGTGTGGTGTGCACCAGCCAAAAACCATATTTAGTTGCTCTGTTTTGCTGTTCAGTTCTTTCTGCATATTTTGCTGTTTGTTCACACGCTTCTTTCACATGCCAGCTGTTTGTTTGCATTTCTTAGTTTAGTCCAGTGTTTCTAATAGGTGCACAGCATGAGAAAGTTTAAGGAGTTTTTTGATAACTGGTTTGAAACCCCCCAAGGCCGCTGGAACATAAATTATGCTAAATTGGGAGAGAAGAACACCAAGATTAGAAGATTCAAGATAACAAGAGGCGGTGAAACTACATGTGACCACCAATTACTGACTCTGGGGGGTATGAACGGGTGGATCAACACCCCAAAAATACCAATTGTAGAGTGTGTGCCCACATGGGTAATGGTTCTAGAAATGGATAATTAGGGTGAATTATAAACAATAAATTAGCTTCTGCAAAATCATATTGATCTGCTGTCCAGAAGTCCAGTTTGTTCCTGCAGGAGCTGTGCCCTATAGGGCAGGACCCCATCCCCTATAGGGCAGAGCCCCCATCCCCTATAGGGCAGAACCTCATCACCTATAGGGCAGAAGCCCATCCCTTATAGGCCACAGCCCCATCCCCTATAGGGCACAGCCCCATGTGTTAGGAGGGATGAGGATTTGACAGGAAGGTCTCACAGATGTGTGTGTATAGCAGAAAGATTTTTGAACACAGAATCTGAAGAAGGAAGAGAGATGAGAGCAAGTTTTGATGTAGAAGAAAAGAATTGCTGAGCCAGTCTTACTGGGTAACTAAGAAGGCAAAGGGCAGTGAGGTGGAAGGGGCTTTTATCACTCTGAGCAAAGGATAAATCCTCCTCAAACAAAAGATGTTTTTTACTAAGGAAAAGAATTTTCACGGGCAAACAAAAATACCATGTTGCAAGTAGAGAAAAGATCTCAGGATTATCCACTGAAAAACAACTTCAAGCTTAAACTGAAACACACTAACCTTTTGTGATTGGAAAACAGTAACAAGAATATTGTAATGTCAGTAGATATGATAGGCTACAGGTGATAGTGAAGGATTGATTGGTTGTCATGTCTTAGGATGCTCTGTAATGAAAATGATTTAATGCATTGTAACCAGAACTAGAGGAAGCTTTCAGAGGAACCCACAGATGTGGCTGTCAGGCTGTGGGCTGGGCCCTTGTCACCCACAGCCCGTGAATTGCTGCATCACATGGATACAATAAACAGCATTTTAAATGATAAATAAATTACTGCATCATTTGGATATAATAAGCAGCATTTTAAAGAGCCCGCCTGGAGTTCTGCATCCCTCATTTCAGGCTCTTACAATCAGAGAGTCTTACATGCAGCAGCTTGATGGAGTGTTTTGTTAAATGAATTTCTTTTCATTTATTGCCAATTCATGCCAGTTTTATTTCTTTTGGATAATACAATCTCTGATGACTAAAAATAAGCGCTGGTTCTGAAAGCAAACAAAATGAGAACACTGTGTCAAAATGCCAGAGGCTCAGTTCTAAAAACTCAGCAAGAAAAAAAATGGCTTGAAGTTGTTAGTATTGACATTTACATTTGTTTACGAGGACAGGAAAATGCCAAAGTATTTTTTACACTGCTCTATGTAGGGATTTTGCAGGTATTATATCTTTGTAAATGATTTACTGAGTCCTACACAGAAATTGCAGGAAACAGAGTTCTATCTGCTCTTAAGATTCGATTGCAGGAATTGATAGGAAGTTGAAAGAAAGCTGTGAGTCAGCTGTGAAAAGTGGTGTGGAAGCAAAGGTCTTTTACATCAGCAATCCCATAACACCAAGGGCTCTGCACTGTTTTAGTTAGACTGTGCAGATGTCAGAATATATGATTCTAATACAATTTAGCATGGCCAAAACTGAGGTGAGTCACACTGACATCCAGTCTGGTTTACTCACACTCCAATTTTAAGTTCTGTCATGGCTGTCAAAACCTTACCATTGCATTAAAGGATGCAGGTTCTTCTGCTGCATGCATTAAGGAGATGAAGAAAACAGAAACTTAAATTAGAGCAATTGCTCTGTTGTCACTAAGAACAAAATGGATATAAGTAATAAAAACCTCTGAAATGTATGCTAGAGAAAATTCTTCCTGGTCAGACACACTTAGTGAACATGGCTGTGTCCTGGTCAGTGTAAATACAGCCAATCATCCATTTGGGCATGTCCTTAAAAACTGCACATGGACTGCACAGTCCTGTTAGGATACCTGCATTTGTACTGCAGTGTGAAATACAAGACCGGGTGCTGGGCAGGGGGAAACTTGTTGCTTCCTCTGAGTGCAGTAAGGAGAGTTTTAGGGAAACTGCCATCAGCAGAAAGATGAAAGATAATTCTTTTGAATTTGATAATTATCTGTTTTTGAAAGATAATGCTTTTGTTTCCTGCATTTACAGTGCCTTTTGATCTTTTGGGAAACAGAAGTTGCCGATCTTACTTTCATCAAGCTTAAGTTTTCAGAGTGGTCCACACAGTTCATGGTATTCACAGCAGTGTCTGGTCAGTCACATGCTGCTGAAGCTCTTCTGAAGATCAGTTTTAATAAATAATTAGTATTTCAAAGACCACTGGTGTGCAATGACTACAGTACAATGACTGGAATGTGAGAGCAGTGAATTAACTTGCAGTGCTGCTGTGTTCTGCACAGCCTGGCAGCTAAAGCAGCAGTCCCTTTATTTGATATGCTCTGCCCTTCTGACCAGTCTCATAGCAGGCAAAGCACAGATTTTACTGCTGCCTGTCTGTCATTAAAGTGTTTCTGAAGGTGTTTTGCAGTTAGGGAGTGCATTAAAAATGCCACTTGAGTCAGTGCTGAGCTTCAGTGACAAAAATGCCACAAGCTGCTGTTGCTTTGAACATGCAGAACCAAAGTCCTTCCAAAACACAGCAGTGGTGATTTGCTGATGCTGTGTCTGGCTCTGATGCTGTGGAAGGGCTATGGAGCAACGAAAAAACAGCAACAAGACACTCACCTGCCTGGTGCAGAAAAGAGCAAGAAAGAGCAATTTATTGAAAGAAACCATTGCCTTAAATAAGGCAGTTAATGGAAAACAAAATACAAACAGATCATTGGACAGAGAAGGAGACACCTCTCCTCCCTGACTTTCTCATGGACGTTGCTGGTGTTTATCTCTGTTATGATTCTTTCCTTTGTGTTTAAAGTAAAGGAGTCTCTGGTCTGGGAAAAATCCTGGCTAGAGGCTGAGAAAGTTACATGGCCTGAGAAAAATACTTAGAACTTGAGAAAAAGGCCTAGCTAAAATGTGCCTGGGCCTCCAGCAGTGTCCACAACCGGGACTGGCACCGGCTGTGGGGATTGGTTGTGGCTTTAGATCTTCCCAGAGCAGAGCAGCTGCTGGCTGCTGTAAAGTTGTTTCTTGTCAAGGCACGTCAGGCTCCAAAGGCAAAGAGCCCAAGGCTCTCCAGTCCCTGTTCAATCTCTCTGCCATAAAGTCCCGATGGAAGCAGGAGCAGCTCTCTGCTGCAAGAGGTCGAAGCTGCGGCTGGTGCAGAGTCTCCAGAGGCAGATGCTCCCTGGCCTTTCTTCTTCTGTTCTTTTCTCCTTCATCTTCCTCTTACTCTTCTTTTTCTCTCGCATGCTGGTAGTGGTGATGATGATGGTGGTGGAGGAAGCGTGAGCAATGACAGAGGAGTGAGAGAGAGCTCTGGCTCCAATACATGGATTTTGTTTGACAAATTACCCAATGAGCCAAAACCGTGAACCTGACGAATTTCTCACAAACCTGTTAGAATTCTGTAATACCAAAGTCAACATATAACTTGTGCACATGGCCTATCTGTTCTATGTGAAGAATATATAAAATATTCCTACTGTAATTTTATTTTGACTAGAACTAAGTTTTTAATGTCTCAATGCAGCCACTATATTATAGGAGATTCCACGGCTTTTACTTTTCATGGTATTTAAAACATATTTCTATGCACTTCACACTAAGATTTAAACTTCTACTTTATATCTATACTACTTAATATTTCTAATTCCTTATACTAAAATTTAGAACTCTATTTCATGTCTGCATGGTTTCTTGTATTTTAACTTCTCAAAATATTTTAAATTTAATTCTTGCATACTGTTCTCTCTCAGAGGGAGACAGAGAGGCTTCTCTGTTCCACTATCCAACAGCCCGGAATGGGGACAGGGACAGAGAGTGGGGACTGGGAAAGGGACATTGGAATGCAAATGAAAACAGGAACAGGGAATAGTAATATGGGAACACAACAAGGAATATGGAAATAGCAATTGGGCAGAAAATATGGGATGGAGATTTAGAATATGGGACAGGGAAGAGACATGGGGATAGGGCAACAGCATTTGGAATGGGAATATTAGAAGGGGACTGGAAATATAGAAATGTAAATATGGGAATGGGACTGGGATCAGGAATACAAGAAGGGGAACAGGACGGGGAATATGGGACTGGGAATATGTAAACGGTAATCAGGCAGAGAATACAGGACAGGGAATGATACCGGGAATGGGATCTGAACTGGGAAAGGTGCAGGAGTGGTGTGAGACAGGAATGGGCTGGGGGCAAGAGTAGTGATAGTGAGGAGAGGAGGATCCTGGACAGGGGACAGTGGGAGCTGGGTCAGGGGGAAACGGGGAGGGTGTCAAGGCAGGGGGTCCTTGATCAGCTGCCCCAGAACCTCTGTCAGCATCTCCCAGTGCAGCCAGAGCCGCTGGGCCTGGGGTGACCAAAGCCCTGAGCAACACCCAAGGAAACCTGAAGTCCTTGGAACAGAGAGTCCCCCACATCCTCTGGAAGATCCCCCTGTGTCTGCAGGCATGTCTTAGTTCAATGTCTTCATTTTTACCCTGGTACTGGGTGTCTGGGAAGGACAACGAGAAAAGCAAAGGAAATCCAGGTCACAGGGAACCAGCACGAAGCTTTTCCTGCACTTGGGGCACTCACGGGGCTTTTCTCAGTGGAGACTCCGTTGGTGTCTGGTCAAGGTAGATCTCCTGGAGAATCTCTTCCCACACTCGGGACACTCATAGGGTCTCTCCCCAGTGTGGATGCGCTGGTGGGTGAGGAGGTTGGAGTTTCGCTTGAATCCCTTCCCGCAGTTGTGGCAGCAGAAGGGTCTCTCATGCCAGTGAGTGCGAAAGTGCCTCAGAAGGCTGGACCTGCTCTGAAACCTCTTCCTGCATTTATCACACTCGTAGGGTCTCTCCCCAGTGTGTCTCCTCTGGTGCACAGTCAGGTTTGATAACTGGCTGAATGTTTTCCCACACTCCCCACACTCATAGGGCCGTTCCCCCGTGTGGATTCTCTGGTGTCTGATCAGGTTGGATCTCCACCTGAAGCCCTTCCCACATTCCAAGCACTTGTAGGGCTTCTCCCCCGTATGAATTCTTCTGTGTTTCATCATCTCTGATCTCCACCTGAATCTCTTCCCACATTCTGAGCACTTGTGGGGCTTCTCCCCATGGTGAAGCTGCTCACGCAGCCCCAGCTCCGAGCTCCGGCCGCCTCCCCGGACCGGGCTGGCTCTTTCCTGCTGGGATCCCCTGGCTGTGTGTTTGCAGCTCCTCCTGCTGCGGGATCTGCGAGGCTTTTCCTCCCCGTTGCATTCCTGCGCCGTGGAGCCGCTGCAAACGGCCTCTTGCCCGAGGCTGTGTCACGGGGATTTGTCCTCCCTGCTGTCCCTGCTCAGCTCCTTGTCTGGGGGAGGAAGGACAAGGACAGGATGGGATTTGCCTCCGTGCCAGAGGGAAGGGCAAGGAGATCCCCCCAGGGCTGTGCTGCAGCCGGGGCCGTGCTGGGCTGGGAGATGGAGCAGGACACAGGGGGAAAGGGGCACTGACTTCCTCCTCACCTGCCTGCGGCTCCCGGGCCATCGACCTCGTCCTCATGGCCTCCTCCTCCTCAATGCAGCCAAGGTTTGGGAAATCCTGGTTTGGGAGGAAAACAAGGGCTGAGCGCGTTGGGTTTGATGGTGGCGCTGCCCAAGGGCAGCTGGAGCAGTCAGCGCCCCTTTCAGCCTCGGGGGCCCGGAGCCCGCTCAGCACCAACCTCCCGCACCCCTCCAGGCTGCCGGGGGTCCCCCGGCTCCGGGATCGCCCCTCTGCGCTCTCCCCTCTCCGGGGCTCCCGCCTTCCCCCCCGGCTCTGCCGGGGATCCCCAGAGCCGATATTGCTCCGTCCCCGCCGATACCAGGCGATCCCACACTGGAGCCGCCAAGATCCCGCCAGCGCCATTTCCGGCTCGGCTTTGGGATCCTGCAAGATCCAAACATCCCCTGAACCGCATAATAAAACCCTCCCGGAGCCCCCCATGATGGATTTGGGGCGAACTCCCCCTCCCCACTCACCTGTGGGATTTTGGGGGAGGCGATTCTACCGGACCCGGGGGAAGCAGCGGCCTCAGCGAGCAGGCAGGAGAAGCGCGTGGCTCCAGAATTGCTCCTCCTCTTCCTCCCGCTCCCCCTCCTCTCCCAGCGCAGCCAGAGCCGCTGAAACTGGGGTGCCCAACGCCCTGAGAAACCCCCAGGTCCCTCCCAGGACCCCTCAAATCCCTGGAACCGAGCGTCCCCCGCATCCCCTGGAAGATCCCCCCGTGTCCCCAAGCAGGTCGTTATTTAACATCTCTATTTTTTGCCTGGTTTTGGGTGTTTAGGAAGGACAAAGAGAAATGCAGAGAAAATCCAGGCCACGGGGAGGGTGTGCAGCCCCCAGCCAGGTGTCTTCCCAACACGGATCAGCAGCACCAGGGCTCAGGGGGGCTCTGCCCACCGGGGGTCCCTGGGGATCATCCAGCGCGGATCCTGCCATGGGGATGGAGCTGCAGCAGGGCACTGTCTTGGTTTGACAGACAGGTGTCTGCTGAGGAGCTCTGGAGCTTCTCTTGAAACGGAAAATGTAAACTCCCTCCCTGTGAATTAATATGACTTGGAAATTAAGGAGCTGCCTGGCAAAGATATGGGATTTAGAGTAGTAGTTATTCACTGGGAAGATGAAAATAAAAGTATAGTAATATAAATACCAAGACGCTGGCAAGGTCAGAATGCAGCCTGTAACCCTGTTGCTCAGGTGTTGGTTACAGTCTGAATAATGGTACCTGTAGTTTTCTTGGAGTGACAGATGTGGTTTTGTTGAAGCAATGATTTTGGAGAAGGGTGTAGTTACTTTTTTAACATCTAGTGGTGATGAAGATAGGCCTGGTCTTCTTCTGGGAATTTAGTGGGAAAGGCTGCTCTGATGTTTCAAATTTCAGATTTTATTTAGGTAGGAAATACTTGGCTTTTCTCCTTGGCTGGGGCATCTCCCATAAGGTATAACTCCTTGTGGGGAGGAGTTCTGAGGGATGGGTCATGGAAGAGATAAGGAGCCCTGCTCCACCTGGTTTCAGCAGATGCTGATAGAATGTATACTTCTGCTTGCATCTTGCATTGCAACTTAAGATATTATCTACTCCTTATTCTATTACCATCTGCATCCTACCTTAATTAATACCTTCTTTCAACTCTGCTATATATTTTTATCCACAGTGAAACTTTACACACAGTTCTCACTTAAGATTAGGTTTTTCTGTGGTACTCAATGGGTTTCTTTATCTTTCTGCATTACCTACTAAGTGTAACTAGGTTTTTGAGCAAAAACAATTGTACGGATTGGTTTGCCTTTGCTTGAGGTGGGCCTAATCTAAACAGTCTTAAAATACCTTTTATGTGTACTACAGGCACTTTATCCCCATGCACTGTGTGCAAGGCTTCAGACTGGGCAGGACTTGCTTGAGTGATGGACTCTCAGGTGTTGACTATTTAGGTGGCTTTTGTTAAGTTCATTTCTCAATTTTTGGATGTTTCCCTGCCAAGTGCCTTTAGGGTAATTTTAAGTAGTCTGTTGTACAGTTCAACTTTCCTGGCAGCTGGTGTGTGATAAGGGATATGATCTATTTATTCAATATCCTGGTTTTTGGCTGAGGTGTTTCTAAGGCTGTTCTTGAAATGGGTCCTGTTGTCTGACGATTCTCTCAGGGGTGCTGTGTCTTTATAGGACTTGCTTTTTTGGGCTTCAGACGGTGTTTTGAGTAGTAGTGTGAGGTACAGGGTGGGTTTCTAATGATCTAGTGGTGGCTTCTACAATTGTGATCACGTAGCACTTGCCTTGGGGGGTTTGAGGCAGTGTGATGTAGTTCATTTGCTGGGCTTCTTTATACTTATATTTGGAATACTGCCCCCCATATTAGAGAGGCTTTATGGCTTGGCTTGCTTGATTTTAGCACATGTCTTACAGTTATGGATAACTTGAGAAATGCAATTTATAGTTAAATCTGCTTTTCAGTTTTGTGCCTACTTATAGGTGGCATTTTTGCCTTGATGGCTTGAGGCAGTATGGGCCTATTGAGCTAGGAACAACTCTCCCTTATGTTGCTAATTTAAATTTATTTGTGACATCTCTATTTTTGCAGCTTGATCTACTTGCTCCTTGTTTTAGTGTTCTTTATTAGCCTGACTTTGGGGACGTGGCCGTCTACATGATGGACTTTTACAGAGAGTTTGTCTGAGTGGCAATGTTTTTGCACTCATCAGCAGCCTCAATTGGTTTTCCTTTATGTTGCTAGCTGGCCTTTTTTACCTTTCTATCTAACTGCACAGAGCATTGGTTACTATTTATGATTCAGTATAAAGGTAGAGCTTTGGCCAGTTCTCTCTTTCAGCAGTGTCCAGGGCCAGCTGAATGGCTTTGAGTTCAGCAAGTGCACTTGATTCACCTTCTCCTTCAGTAGCTTGTGTGACTCGTCGTGTGGGGCTCCCTGCGGCCACTTTCCACTTCTGGTTCATCTCAACCATGAGACAGAAACTGTCAGTGACAAGAGCACAGCGTGTTTCTTGTGCTGGTAGTTGGTTGTATGGAGGAGCTTTTTAGCCTGGGTTACTTGTTTCTGCTCCTTCTTGTTAGCGAGACTAAAGTTTTTATCTCGTTTGGTTTTTACTGTGTTTAAAATTTCAGGGTGATTTGTGTTTCTAATCCGGCCGTGCTGTGTGATGAGAGCAATCCATGGGCTCCATGTGGTGTGGGTGGCGTGGTGGGTAGAGGAGCCTTTTCTTTAAACATCCACCCCAGCACCGGGAGTCAGGGTGCCAGGAGGAGTTGTGCTTTTGTGGTAATTTCTTTTGAGGTGGCTTCAACTTTCTTATTAAAGGTGGCTAATTTTTTTTTTTTTTTTTTTTTTTTTTTTGGTGAGTGTAGTTTGCTTCAGACTTTCTGTAACTTTGACTCTAGAATTCTAGTGCTTGGCCTCGAGTCTCCCCAGGCACCTTCTGCTAAAGGCTCCAGGACAAGCCATTGTTCTTGGCTGCAGAGTAAAGCACATTCCTCACCTCTGGTCCCGTCCTGACTGGGCCAAGGGCACTGCATGAGCGATTTTCTGCTTGGTCTGGGTGAAGGTTTGTTGCTGTTCAGGGCCACAGCTGGAATTGTTCTTCTTAGGGTGACCAGGCAGAGAGGGCTCACAATGTGGCTGCACTCAGGAATGCATTCTCTAAAAACCTATGGCCCCTAGGAAAGCTTGTGTTTCCTTCTTGCTGGTTGGTGGAGACACTGTGATGATCTCATTGATTATTTCAGTGGGAATCTGGCTCTGTCCATCTTGCCACTCTACTGCCAGGAACTGGATCTCTCAGGCAGGTCCCTTGACTTTGCTCTTCTCGATGGCGAAACCTCCTTCCAGCAGAATCTGGATGATCCTCTCTCCTTTCTCAAATACTTTTATTGCCGTGTTCCTCCACACAATGATGTTATTGATGTATTGCAGATGTTTTGGAGCTTTACCCTTTTCCAGTGCAGCCTGGATCAGCCCGTGGCAGATGGTGGGGCTGTGTTTCCACCCCTGGGGCAGTCGGTTCCAGGTGTGCTGCACGTCCCTCCAGGTGAAAGCAAACTGAGGCCTGCACTCTGCTGCCAAAGGAATGGAGAAAAATGCATTGGCAATGTCAATGGAGCCACTTTGCTGCCTTGGGCTCCAGCTCCTCCTGGAGATCCAGCGTGTCCGGCACGGCAGCGCTCAGCACTGGAGAATCAACGACTGGGAGAGAGAGGGGGTCTACTGACTGCTGATCAGAATCCAAATTCACTCTCAGCTACATGTGCTTATATACCATTTTTAGGAAAGCTTTTACCACATTGGTTGGGTTAAACATCTCCCAGACAAGCTTACACATTTGCAACATTTCTATTTGATTCATTCTTCTTTCCTGTCACCAGTCTTGATCCAATCTTCATGGAGTCTTCAAAACTGTGTTTGCTCTTGCCAAGGCATCTTGGTTATCAAGCTGCTTATGCTAATTAAATCCACAGTACTCTGTCTTAGCTCCCACAGTGGAGTCATTTCATTCAAGGCACAATAGCCTACAGTCAATTTCTATTGTCTGTCAGACTTGCCCACAGGCAAACTGGGGCTGTTGAAGGGTGAGTGGGTTTTACTGAGCACCCTTTGACTTTCTAGCCAAAATTTTATGGGTGAGGTTAATGGCATCTTGATTCATCTGATACTCCTGGCTGTGTGCTGTTGAGGTGTGTCACGATCCGCCCAACCCGAGCGGGAGTCGTGACTGGTTCTTTTATGGATCTCAGAGCGCAAAAGACACAGCAGGGGACAAAACCAGTTTACTTTTACAGAAATGCACTTTATTTAGTGCCAACCAAAATGCGATAGTGGGACAGAGAGAGAGAGAGAGAGGGGGGGTCGGGATTATAGCTACCAAGACGGGCAGACGAATCCTCGTGGAGCAGCCAATAGATGTCTGTTGCCGTCTGGGGAGATCTCGGGGGTCTCCTCTGAGAAAGTCACTTTTATAGTCCTTTCCCAATATGAGTGGCTTCTGGCCAAAAGGTGGGAAGATTTATGGACTATTGTATGTGGAGCTCGTTACCCTGAGGAACAGGTGGAAACAGGACGCTTCAAGGCACACCAAACCATCTTTGTTGTTATGGACACACACGGGGCAGCCCATACTGAGCAGTCAGTATACTGCCCACCATCTTCTTTCCAGCTGCCCTCCATTTGCACTCCTGCAAATGCTGCTGGTGCACTCAGGCTCTCCATTCCAGGCAGTCTGGAGCTCCTGCTCAAACCCATCCCTCTGTGTCCCCTCTTGGATGGAATATCAAGCAAACAACACAGGATGTGCAGAGAACATGAACTTTATTCACTTTACTACTCTAAAAATCTACACTACGGGGGACTATGGGGTAAGAACCTTATGCCTAACTTACTTAAATATTTAGAACCAGAACACTAAGGGGAAGGTCAGCTTCTTGTGGAAAAGGTGGTGGGGGTTGCTACAGCTAAGGATGGGGTGTCTCTAAGGCCTAAGATGGGGAATGTCGCCGTGCCCGGGCTGGCACGGGTCACACATTCCCTGCAGTGCTCTGCACGCGGTGCTGGAGCTGGAGGTCAGCGCTGGGGCAAGATTTAGGATCTCCTCCTGCTCCTCCTCCGGCTGGCCCCCTGTGCTGCTCTGCTGTTCTGGGCCCTCTGCTGGGAGCAGCGTTCCAGGCACAGCTGCAGCAGGGTGCGGTTGTTCCTCAGCAGCTGGATCAGCTCTGTGGGACAGCCTTGTCCTGGGCAGCAGCTGCGGGGCCTCTGGTGCTTCTGCTGCAAGGCAAAGCACAGGGATCCCGATGGAAGGGGCAGAGGGGCAGAGCAGGGCCCCTCTCTGGGCTGCCTTTGGCCTCTGAGCAAGAGAGCCAGGCCTGGCCAGGCTGCAGCAAGCAGAGCTCTGGCTGCCTCTGCCTGGGGCTGTCCCTGAGCTCAGCCCTGGCCTGATTCCCAGCCAGAGGCTCAGCTCCACTCTGCCATGGGGCCTTGGCCAAAGGGCTGCCCAAGAGGTCCAAGCCCATCCTTCCTGCCTGACCCCCCATCCCTCACCCTTCTCCAGCGTCTCCAGCGCCCTCGGTAGCGATGCCATCCCAGGACAGTGCCTGTGGCCAGCAGCTGCACCAGCAGGCATGTCCAGGACAGCCACGATATGTTAATGCACGAGGTGGTCGGCTCAGGGTCCCTGTCCTGCAGCTCCAGCTCCTCGAGATACAGGCCCGTGCCCGGCCCAGGATGGCTGGATGGGTCGGGACGATGGCCCAGGAGCAGCAGCAGGTAAAAGTGCAGGATCCAGGGGACCGGGTCGGCCATGGTGCTCTGGGGAAGCTGCCACCAGCACACACGCTCTGGACGTCTGTCCTCGCCGAGGTCAGCCCAGGCTGTGGGGCACGGCGGTGGCTGGGGACAGTTGCCAGGCACCATGCTGCCCCAGAGGCTGTGATGTCACAGAATCCAAGCACTGGCTTGGAAGAGTTCTGGGAGATCAACTCCAGCCTGTGATCCATGGTTACCACGGCAAGCAGATCTGAGCCTGGAGTGCTATGGCCAGGCTTACCTTGAACACCTACTGCAACGGTGACTGCACCAGTGCCCCCTGGGGCACACCATTCCCATATCTCATGCCCCTTTCTGGGCAGCAGTTCTTCCTAATGTCCAGTGTACACCTCTCTTGGCACAGCTTCAAACCCTTTCTTGTCCTTGCCCATCTCTGAGACGGCTGGCACTGCCTTGGTGTTGTTGCAGTATGTTTCAGTAAAATAGAAATATAAAATTAGTAGTAGTTTTGCTAAGGACTGATCAAGTAGCTTAGGCCCTGAGTTGGCAAGAGTGAGGGGTATTCAGTTAAGTAAATTTATGTGTGTACCGAAGTAGAACTTGCTGAAACAGTAAAAATGTTACTCTCTTAAATAGTGCATGGTTTATCTACATGATGTATGTGACTTGTTGCGGGGGTGCGGAGCCGCTCGTGGAGGAATAGCGAGGGGATCAGCCAGACAATCAATGTGATTGATAAAGCATAATCCAACTTTATTGAGAGCATCAGACAGTTTTATAGCCCAACATAGCATAAATCAGCATTATTCATATTAGTACAATCTTATTGGTTTTTACTATGTACGCCTTCTCATATTATTGGTTATTGCAAGTGTGAGATAATCACGCCTACTGAATTTCTAGCCAAAAAGCATACGTGCTATCCCGCTGCTCCTACTTCCCTTATACTTATTGCTATATGGTATCCATCCCAGGGTTATACCTCGCTTGCTACGTGCTTCCCTGGAAGTTAAGGCCTTGATTGAACAATGGGCATATGTATTACTTATCGACTAACTCTGCAAATTATGCTAGCTGCATTGCTTTTGCAAAAGTCTCTTAAAAGCAAACACTGCTGCTCAGCAAAATCTGCTTAAGAGCAAGGCCTAGCTACTACTTAGCAGGAGCTGCTCTCCTGCAACAAGGCCTCAGCTGAGCCATATCCACAGTTGTGTCCATGGCTTTCTAACCAATTCTCAACAATTCCCCCTTTTTTATTTTGTGCAAGAAAAGCATGACTCATGGCAGACTCTGCTATGCGTGTCATGCTTTTCTGCAAACATTGAAAAATGCACGGAACAAGCAGAAGTACAACCACAATTACAAGTGCAATTATTATAAGGTGCTGTAAAAGAGATGTCAGCCATGGCCCCAAATGTAATGACTTTAGCCAATCAGTTAAACCTAATCCAGTGTATTCTTGCAAGTGAGTAGTAAGTTGTTTCAAATCACTTATTTGTTTATGAATGGATACAGAATGATCAGAAAGGTTCATACAACACATTCCTTCAAAGTCTTCACATCCATGGCCTTGTGCTAAAAGCAAAAAATCTATAGCTGCTCGGTTTTGCAAAGTAGCATGACAAACAGAATCAACGTCAGTCAAAAGTTGTGATAGAGCTATAGAGGTAGCATTAGTCTGTTTTGCTAACCAACAGCCCAGTTTATCAAGTTGAGATAAAGCTCTTGCACTAGCAGCACCTGGAGTAAGAATAGATGCTGCTATAATTTGTGCAGTTGACCAAAATTTGACATTATCCTGACAGTCAGATTTGTAAGCATGAGCCAATCTTTTAATGCGAAGATGTCTTCGGCGTGCCTGTAAAATCATTGACACATTAGGAGTAAACAAGGTAAGTCTTTTAAGGTACATGGTCCTCCCCTCAATTTCGATGGTATGCCTGGCCAAGCTCTGTCCCCACAAATCAAAAACACACCTGGGGGCAAAGCAAAAGGAGTGTTTGTGGACTCTGAGATAGTAGCAGAAGTATAATTGCACCACAGTGAAGCATTTCGATACACTGAAAGAGATGCATTTACCAAAACTGTGTCTAGCTGATGTAAAGATTTTCTAGAGTAATTGAACATCACACATGCATCAGCTCGAACTGACCCCATCAATTCCAATTCTTGGGGTTCTAAAGATGCATGCCTTAAATATGGAACCCATAAGTCCCAAAAATTAACATTGTTCTTCGGATTTGAAATGTTACAGACTGAAAGTGCATCAGGACATGGCCAGAAATCAAGTGGGATACCAACCAAGCATGTAGAAAAAGGATTACCTGGTGTTGATAAAGACAGGCATATAGCATCTTGCCCAGTCTTATTTGCCAGGGTAACCCACACATTAGTTTTGGGTTGTGTTGGTATCCATGCTTCAGTCAGGATGAAGGAAGCGATTAGCATCTCTAAGATTACCATGCCTAGATTCAGGCTGAAGATGCCCCTTAATAACATCATCCCATTGATGTTCTGGTATACAACAGTGACGTGTAATATCTGGGATATCCCGAGAACAGACAGATTTTAGTACTACTGTAGCAGCAAACCACTCTATCTGTTGGATAGCAAACAAGAGACACCAACGTACTAACAATCGATACCTGTTCTTACAATTTTCAACAACATATCCTACAGTTACAAGAGAAGGTTGCCGGCGATCACGTTGTTCACCTCCTGAGGAAAAGTGAGTGTCAATTAATGCCAAAGCCTCTGGCTGCCAATTAGTATGTTGCAGTTTTTCAGTACAAATAAGACACACAGGTTGCCATAAGTGTGTTTGATGTAACCAACACTTTTCCTTACATCTACCACATTTTATCAATACCCATGCACCTCTCTTACATTTTTTATTACAGCTTAAACATTGTCTCTTTCCCAGTCCAATTTGATCAGCAAATAATGAAGGTTGGTAAATAGCAAACTCTTCCAAATCAGAAAGAGTTGACCACTCAATGGTCCTCTTCAGAAGAGTCTCGAGTTGTTGGACTAAGGGTTGTACTGCCAGATGATCCCTCAGTCGCTCTCTCTCCTCTTGTTCCTCTTCTTCCTGGGTCTGAGGTGGAGGAGGTGCAGCCTCTGTCATCAGTCACTGGACGAATCCATTTGCTGGGTACCCAAATGGGTCCTGTGGGAGCAATAACACACACGTAACCTCTACCCATATATTGTACAGCAGGTCCTTGCCATATTCCTGTTTTGGGATCCCGATACATAACTCTCATAGGGGTCATTTTTGGGATTTGTTCTGTCCCCCTGCTATGAATGACAACAGATGGTTCAGCATGTGATCCCAAAATACACAAGTAATTTAACACAAATAAAGCTTTGGTGAGCAATGATTGTACATCTGTTTCACCTTTAAACTTCATTAAATAATTTTTTAAAGTCTGATGAGCTCGCTCTACTATAGCTTGACCTGTTGGGGAGTGAGCAGTGCCAGTGATATGAGAAATACCCCATTGCTGACAAAACTTTCTCATTTTCTCACTAATATATGCAGGACCATTATCTGTTTTCAATTGTTTAGGAACCCCCATTACTGCAAAACAACTTGACAAATGTCGGGATACATGAAGTGCTTTTTCACCTGTTTGAGCAGTTGCCCAAATAAACCCACTATAAGTATCAATTGTTACATGCACATATTTCAATTTCCCAAAAGAAGGAACATGAGTTACATCCATTTGCCAAACTTCATTAGGACCTAAGCCCCTGGGATTCACACCCATTCCCAACCCTGGGCCTTGCAGACTGCAAACTGGACAAGATTTAACAATTCCTCAAGCTTCTGATAAAGATATACGGAATTGCTTGTGAAGGCCCCGGGCATTTTGATGGAATGTATCATGTGCCATTCGTGCCTGCTGAAATTCACTGAGAGGTACAGTCACAGATACTAATTGATCTGCAATATCATTGCCTTTGCCTAGGCCATCAGTCCACTTATGGCTACGTATATGCAGCATAGCCATTGGTGCTGTACGAATGTTGACAGCCTGACGTAATTGTCTCAGAAGTTCTAGCAATCTAATGTTTTTAATGTCCTTTATAAGTGCATCCTCTATTCGCAGAGTTACACCCACTACATATAGAGAGTCAGTAACAACATTCAAGTTCCCATGAGGCCATTTTAAAATAGCTCTGAGAACAGCTCGAAGTTCCAGTGTTTGAAGAGAGTCCTGAGACTCTGCAGGCAGAATCTCATTATGCCATTGTTTCCCCTGCAACCAGACAACTGCTGCTCGTCTTGACTTCTTTCCAGCATCAGTGTATGCAGTGATGGCATTCTGCAGAGGACGATCCAAGACCTTAGGTTTAGGAATCCAAGTGCAACTTTGTATCCATTGTAAAACAGGATTTTTTAGTGACTTCAATTGAATGTTTTGTGCTGCTTCCAGAAGACTTGTTTGTAATTCTGGAGAATGATACATATACCATGCCAAGTCCTCAGCACGTAAAGGCACATAAATATTTGCTGGCTCAAGTCCTGAAATTTGCAAACATCGAAGACACCCATTTTTTATCAACGTAGCTAAATTAGCCACACGACTCTGTACTGTAGTCCTAGGTTGTACAGATGTAAAAAGCCATTCCAAAACAAACGTCTGATGATCTGCTGTGATTTGTGTGAGAGCACCCATGAGGTGATCTTTACCCTGTAAAATAGTAATGTCAATGGGTACATCCTCCACTCTCCGAGAAACAGCTCTTTCAGAGATAATTGTAGCCAGTTTTTGTAAAATCCGTGTCTGCTGAGCAGTTACAGAAACAGGTGCAGCAGGGTCGGTACCTTTTAACAGTGGGCGAAGGATTTCCAGATCATCATTTGTAAATCCTATTACCGGTCGAAGCCACTGAAGGTCACCGAGGAGTCGCTGGGCATCATGTAAGGTATGAATGGTTGTTTTCAGCTCCAGTTTCTGACGCCTTATGATAGAATCAGATATTTGCCAACCCAAATAATGCCAAGGATTAGTCCTCTGGATTTTATCCGGAGCAACCACTAGTCCATGCTGTGACAGCGTATTAATTATTGTACGCTCGTGATCCTTGGTAAAAGGCACACTCTGTGCAAACAATATGTCGTCGATATAATGAAAAATCAATGTGGATTTCCAGAACACCCTTAATGGTTGTAAGGCTACTGCAACAAATAACTGACAAAGTGTTGGTGAATTCCTCATGCCCTGAGGTAACACAGTCCACTGATATCGTTGTGCAATAGCCTCTCTGTTAATAGCTGGTAAGGTAAAAGCAAACCTTTGTGTGTCAGAAGGGTGCAAGGCAATTGTGAAAAAACAGTCCTTTAAATCCACAATTAAAATGTCCCATCCACGAGGAATCATAGCAGGGTTAGGAAGTCCTGGCTGAAGTGCACCCATAGGTTGCATTTGTGCATTTACAGCTTGAAGATCATGAAGTAGCCGGTACTTTCCTGATTTTTTCTGGATAACAAAAATAGGTGTATTCCAAGGGCTGGTAGAAGGTTTTACATGTCCTTGCTGAAGTTGTTCCTGCACCAGAAGGTGGGCTTGTTCAAGACTTTCCCTTTTTAACGGCCACTGCTCTATCCAAACAGGTGTGTCTGTCAACCAGGTGAGTTGGATCGGGAAAGTCCTAGTAGTGGCCGTCATCGAAAAGGGCCATCTCCCAAATGCAATACTAGTCCCATCTGAGCAAGGACATCTCGCCCAATTAAAGCTTGTACACCGACAGGAAGATCCATCACTGTCACTATGGCTGATACAGTGTTTTGATCAATTGTGATGGATACAGGCCCACAGCTTTTTTGGACCTGTCCTGCTCCACCAACCCCTTCAACTGCCTCCAGACGATTTTGCAGTGGCCAATCAGATGGCCAATGATGCTTAGCAACAATGGTAATGTCAGCACCTGTATCCAATAAGGCTCGAAGTCGCCTTTCCTGTTGAGCAAAATGTAATATAGCCTCCACAACAGGGCGCTGATCCATTGTAAGGGTAAGTAATACCAAACCTCCTGTAGATCCAAATCCACCAGTTCCTCGCAGTGGTCCTTGGGCCTCCTTAATCAGATGCTGTTGTGGAATCAGCTGAGCTATGCGGCTTCCTGCAGGAATACTGATAGGAGGAAAACGTGTATGAACCATAATCATAATTTCACCTGTATAATCCGCATCGATAACTCCAGGCTCAACAGTTAGTCCCTGTAAAATAGTTGAAGATCGTCCCAATAATAAAGCTCCATAAGATTGTCCATTTAAAATTAAAGGTCTACAAACCCCAGTAGGAACCTTTAAAGGTTTAGAGTCTTTAAGTACAATGTCTATTGCGGTTGCCAAGTCCAGGCCGAGGCTCCCTCTTGTGGCTGGCTGAAGTTCACCGGCAGGGAGCAAGGAACCTGTTGCAGTGGCTGGCTGACGTTTGCAGGCAGGGAACAAGGAGGGGCTACCGGAGGCACTTGGGTGACTTGGTACACAGTTGGTGTCTTCGCGCCGCGTCCCCTCACGCTCGGCTGTGGAATGTGAGTTACGCTGACAGATACAGCACCAAACATTTGTAGTTTGACAGTCTCGTTGTATGTGGCCATTCCGCCCACATCGAAAACACCTCACATTGGAGTGAGACTTGTCAGCAGTCTGAAATTTATGTGGCTTTAATGGCTCAAGTGCAGCAACAGCAAAAGCTTGATCCTGAGACTGCCTGCCTTTTAGAGTTAATGTTAAATCCTTAACAGCCTCAACTAACATAGCTTGAGTTCCTTGTGGAATTTTACTCATACGAATCTAACAAATCCACTACAGTCCAATCACCTGATAATGTAGCTATTATCGATCTTACTTGTGCATTGCTATTTTGTATAACACATTCCTTAAGCTGTGGCCCCTGCATATATTGAGGTACTCCTGCTCTCTCTATTGCAGCAGTAAGCTTGTCCACAAAACTAGAAAATGACTCCTGTGGACCTTGTCTAATATGCATATAGGATGGTAATTCTCCTCTCTCAGTTCTAACTAAATCATATGCAGCCCTAGCTAATCGCATTGCCTCCTTTACTATATCTGGGCCCAATAATGCTTGGGCGTCTATCCTGGCAAATTGACCTATTCCCATAAATCTGTCCATTGTGACCCCCCTAAGTGGATCATTAGGTGCCCTTTGAATACGTGCAGCTTCTTCACATAAAGCTTGAAAATGAGCCTGCCATAGCATAAACTGTGATTGTGTCATAATTAGTTTAAAAACATTTTTCATGTCCTCTTGTAACAATAGTCCTGAACCCCAAATATAATTAAGCACTTGTTTTGTAGGCTCCCCATGTATTCCTGCCTCATTTACTGTACTACGTAATTGCATTAACAACTTCCAATCCAAAGGAGCTATTGTTACCTGCATGCCTTCTGCAGTAGGAGAATATGTAACCGGAAATGCCTGCTGTTTAACTATTGAGTCTCCCTGTAATTTTGCAACAAAATTTTGGTCCCCAGCTGCTATTGCTTCCCCCATGATTTTATTCCAATCTCTAGCCTCAATTTCTACTTTTATCTTTGCTTTTTCCTCAACTTCCTTATCTGAAACTTGCTCAGTTTGCTGCTTTGTTATGTCTGTGGGAGAGGCAGAGGGCTCTGCTACAGGAGACTGAACAGCTGCGTTAGAAACAGATTTTTGTGGCATTGTAAATTGTGACAGAGTTGGTGGATCTGGAAGATTATTTTCTCCAAAAACATACATACCAGCTTGTGCAGCTCGCTCTGCAGCAAGAGGTTTACCATCTAAACGTACGGACGCAACAGCAGCAATTTTTTTCTCTGCCTGATATGCTTCTAAAGAGTTAAAGATAGCCTGCCAAGGCCGAACTAGCCTTTTAGCCATCTTATCTTTCCGAATGACCTCCCAAGCTAAACAATCTCCTAGTTTTTTCCACTCCTCAACTGTAAAAAGCTCCTCAGGAGCAATAAAAAATCCTTTCTCCCTAGCATAGTCTAATAACTTTAATAAGTCCTTCTTATAATCTATTTCCACCTTTAGCTTTTCTAAAAAGCATTTAAATAAATTAAAAGCCGCTTGTCCTGTCTGCTTAGCCATAATTTCCCCTTTTTTTGTTTTAGTTTTTTAAACTAACGAAGGGGGCAGCTCAGGAATCAAAACTTAATTTGCGTGTGCACATTACATTGCAGCCTTTACCACAGTCGTGTGAACGCTGTACGGCGGCGTAATCGGGACGGCGAGCCTCCGGAATGTGGAGAACCAGGCACGGAAACCAGCAGTATGCCAGCATACAGGAATCTTTGCCCTCCAAGTGCTGCAACTTGGAGCTTCCCCACTCGCTTACCTCCAGTGGTGCGGTGGAACGAGCCCTGTGGTTAGAAGGCCTTAGGGTCGGAAGCCACTTGTTCGGGCGCCACTGCGGGGGTGCGGAGCCGCTCGTGGAGGAACAGCGAGGGGATCAGCCAGACAATCAATGTGATTGATAAAGCATAATCCACTTTATTGAGAGCATCAGACAGTTTTATAGCCCAACATAGCATAAATCAGCATTATTCATATCAGTACAATCTTACTGGTTTTTACTATGTACGCCTTCTCTTATTATTGGTTATTGCAAGTGTGCGATAATCACGCCTACTGAATTTCTAGCCAAAAAGCATACGTGCTATTCCGCTGCTCCTACTTCCCTTATACTTATTGCTATATAGTATCCATCCCAGGGTTATACCTCGCTTGCTACATGCTTCCCTGGAAGTTAAGGCCTTGATTGAACAATGGGCATATGTATTACTTATCGACTAACTCTGCAAATTATGCTAGCTGCATTGCTTTTGCAAAAGTCTCTTAAAAGCAAGCACTGCTGCTCAGCAAAATCTGCTTAAGAGCAAGGCCTAGCTGCTACTTAGCAGGAACTGCTCTCCTGCAGCAAGGCCTCAGCCGAGCCATATCCACAGTTGTGTCCATGGCTTTCTAACCAATTCTCAACAACTAAAAACAAAGGAGAGCTCTCTCTCACTGCCCATCCATGCTGCAGACAACACAGTCAGGAGAAGGAAAGCTGAAGCTCTTATCTATAGATTTTGAAAGCAGTTGCCTCAGACATTCCACTGCTTCTCCTTCTCCACCCACTTCACTCTCAAATGTTAAAGGTGTAAAACTACTTTCTGGGCTAAACAGATGGATGAGGATAAAATTCAGCATCATAAAGTCACCCCAGGACAAGATGTAAGCTGAGTTAAATGGTGTTAAGTGTTCTTTTCCTAAGTTAAGTTTAATATAAGTTAAAAGCTGAGTTAAATACTGTTAGGTGTTATTCCTCTGTTAAATTGTTATAGGTTATAAATTAGGTTAAATACTGGTAAGTGTTGTTCCTTTGCTAAATTGTTAAGATTAAGGTATAAGTTAAGATTAAGGTATAAATTAAGATTAAGGTATAAGTTAAGTCCTGTTAAGTTTGAGCTCTCTTGGGCTTTTATGCCACATTCCTTTTATCCTTGCCCTCACTGTCCTTTTGTCACACCCACCTGAGCACACACACACACGGACAGTTCTCAGTCCATTTCTGGTTTGATTGACTGGATTTTGTTTGTTTTTGTTGTTGCTTTGTTTCATTGGTGTGCCTGAAGTGTCCAGTCAGGAGTAGGGTGACTCTTGCCAAGGAACTTTGTCGTGCTGTAGCTTAACATTAAATCTGGTTTTTGCTGATCCCGTGCTGGGGATTTTTTAAATGCTCTCAGCCCCTGGCTCATAACAGGGTGAAGGAGCCCTGGCCCAGGCTCTGGCCCTGGGACACGGGGACGCTGCCGGGGGGTCCCTGTCCCCCTGTGCCACCCCCAGGGCCCGGCCCCTGTCCCCGTGTCAGGTTCTGGGGTCGATCTCATGGAACATCCTCTGGGGGAGGCTGCGGCATGGGGGGCGGGGAGACCTGGGGGGACAGGGGACCCCCCTGTGCACGAGCAGCGTTGGACTGTGAGGGGGGAACGGGGCAGAGTGACCTCCCCAGTGACCTCACACAGCCCTGTGATGTCACACAGCTCTGTGATGTCACACAGCACCCTATGATGTCACACAACCCCCTATGATGTCACACAGCCCCTGTGATGTCACACAGCACCCTATGATGTCACACAGTCATTGTGATGTCACACAGCCCTGTGATGTCACACAGCCCCTGTGATGTCATACACTCCCTGTGATGTCATATAGCCCCTGTGATGTCATACAGCCTCTGTGATCTGTGAAGTCACAGTCATTGCTGTGATGTCACACAATCTGCCCTGGGATGTCACATGGCCATTCTGTGATGTCACATCCTGCTCCAGGATGTCACAGCCCCTCTCTGATGTCACATAGCCACCCTGTGATGGCAGAACACACTCTCTGATGCCACAGCCTTCTCTGGGACATCACACAGCTGCTCTGTAATGTCACAGCCTGCTGTCTGATATCACAGAGCCACCCTCTATGATGGCACAGTCTCCTCTGTGACCTCACTGCCCTCTCTATGGTGTCACACAACCGTCCAGTGCTGTCACTGTTGCCCACTCAGCAATATCACAGCCTGTTCTGTGATGTCACAGCCCAATCTGTGACCTCACACAACCCACCCTGTGCTGTCACACAGCCCCTTTCTGACATCACAGCTGCTCTCTGGCTCCATGACACAGCCACAGAGGGGCTGCTGTGCCACAGCCCCCTCTGGGACATGGCAAGGGTTGGAAATAGATTTGGATTGGGAACATAAGGGAGAGTTGTTCCTGGCTCGATGGGCCCATGATGCCTCAGGCACCGTGCGTGGCCACCAACCAGCTGGGACAGGACAGGCACCGCATGTTCTGGGCACTCAGCCCAGAGCTGGCCCTGGAGGTGACACCACAGGGAACCACTGGACACCACTGGAGCACAGGTGGGGTCACACGGGGTCACCGGTGTATGCCAGCACCACGTTGTGTACTGTGAAATGCTACTGGAGAATTGTGATTTTTAGTAGTCTAAACTCCACCAATCTGAGTGGAGCACAATGAGATCAGCAGAAGACCCTCCCAGCCTGCCTATTATTGTGATTTAAGCCTGAAGGGGGGAAAGAATGAGAGCTTAGGTTTTCTGTCTTCTATGAATTCACAGTCGTAGATGGTGTCCTGGAGCCCTGAGCTGTGGCAGGTCCATGTGGAGGTGTCTGTATTTAGGGCAGCAGGGTGTGAAAGAGAGTGCTAATTTGCTTTCTGTGTCTCTCTGCTTGTCGGTGTGTGCAGGGGGGATCAGAGGTTTGAACACTCTCTGCTCATCTCTTTTGAGGCTGTTTCACTCTGCAGGGTGTGATGATGGTCGCTGAAACCTGAGCCTGTGTCCCTTTCCAAGGGACTCTGTGTGATCATTCTAAGGCCATGCATCTCAATAAAGACATTGGCAATGCACTGCTTTCATTAATGGCTATTTCTTGGGGATGTTTTGGGTGGTTTTGGATGCCTGTGTGGAATTTGAACACACTCCTCTACCCTGACCACTGCTTTTGAATACATCAGAAACAGATCTTTTTTTGTCTTGGGAATTATTCTGTAAGAAGTTGGATGTTAGTGAAGGGTTTGGGTATTACTGTTAGAGATCCAATTTCTCTGTTTCCTCACACGCTTGGCCCAGTGCATTTAGAACTGGCGTCTCACAAATATTCTGTGTCCAACTGCAGTTAGCTGAACTTGGGAAAAAACTCCATTTCAAAACAGCCCCACTTATCTGAGCAGTTGAACCCTTCACAGCACAGTCTTCCATAACACATGTTCCTTTATAAACCAAAGCAAAAATCTCATTTAATGCATGATTTGCTAACAGTGTTGGATAATAAGAAGTATTTGTAAGTCCCTTTTTTTTTTTTTTTTTGTTTTTTTTTTTGTTTGGTCAGGCATTTTAGTATTAAAAACATTGTAGCAACTGCAATAAGCCAAAACTGTGCATATGGGAAGAGATGCAAGGGACACAGTAGATTACATCACCTGGCAAGAGTTCTGCTTTGTTCTGCATTCATCTTTAGCCAGTTGTGAGTTAAACAGCATGTTCACAGTTTTGTCCTCAGGCTGGCAATTTTGGTTTCTGTCTCAGTGTTTCAGGCTGCTTTCAAACCAGCAGTTTTACTGATCAGAGCAGCTCTGCCCTCCCTGACCTGCTTTGCTGTCCTCAGACTTCCCGGTACAAGCATCTCTGTGGCTGCTTAATGGATCAGGTGTGGGGACTGATCTGAGTAGAGGAAAAAGTCGTTGAATCCAACCCTTGTGGGTTTGAGTCAGCCCAGCTCAGTGTGAATGTCTGAGCAGCAGCTGAGTGCTGCAGGGAGGGCACCCAGGCCAGGCCTGCTCTGGCACCAGTGCTGCTTGTGTTGGTTGGGGTGTACGTGCACAGCACTCTGGGTGCACTGAAAGTTGTGTTTATTCTGGCTGGAGCTGTCCTGGCAGGGGAGATCCTACTCCACTCTCCCTCCCTCTCCTGGGGCTGCTCGGTGATGCCCTGGCTGCAGGATGAGTTGTCAGGGTGCTGAGCCTGGAAACATTTCTCTTTCTCTTGCATTCTCTTCTTTAAGTTGGTGAAGTGATCCCATTCACTGAGTGATTCCACAGCCAGATCCAGTATCAGACTGGGACATGGAAATGCATGGCTGGGACTGAGGAGGAGGCTGTGTTGGGTCAGCCTGTGCTCACTGCCAATGAAGCACAAATGAAACCACATTTGGCTCTTCAGAACAGTTCCCAGAACCATAGCCCACTGCTTGTCTTGTCTGTGCAACCCCTGCTAGAGATGAAGGCCTCTTCAAACCAGGACTGTTGGTTTGTTTAAAGAAATTAGTGTAAATAAATCCCCATGTGGGTGCAGATCTTCTCCCTATAGTGTGTTAAATACTTTACACAGAATGTCAGGAGAGGCGTAGAATGTGTGTTTTGGGTGTAGTCTGCTCTTGTGTATCCCTTCTGGATTCAAATCTCTGTTTCAATTCAGTTTTAATTAACATGAGGACATAATCCAGAAGTTCTGAGGGATTACTATTGATGCTTACCTATTAAAAATTTAAACAGAAACAGACATCCCAATACATGTGCTGAACCACATCTCTGCAACTTGGACTGGGAAGCGATGTGTGAGAGCTCATTTAATGCTGCTGCTGAGTCCAAAGCCCCAGGACTTGTCTCTCCCTTTTCTCAGGAGTCTCTGTGTGGGTGGCCACTGGTGTGATCCAGGTTAGTAGTTTATCATTCCTCACAGTCCACAGAATTAGGCTCCAGGAGTTTGTTAGTGCAGAATTAAATTGGGTGCAGCTCTGCTGATTTCACTGTGCTTTCTTTGACTCTGTTTCATCCCTCCTCTGGGGGGGATGTTGGAGTGATACCTCTGAGCTGGCAGGAAGCCACAGGAGCCTCTCTGCTCTTTGAAACAGCTGAGCTCTGGCTTTTGCTGTGTGGATCAAGAGAGTGCTGCTTTTGGTAAGGTCCTTTGTTCAGTTGGGATTTTTGGTTTTGGTTTTCATCATCTTCCTGTTCCATGCTCTTTGTGACTTAGCATATGTTCTTAGCTGGTTAAGGCACAAACATTTAACTTCATTTTTTTGCAGGTTGCCTATGCTGGCACTAATTCTTGGTGTTTTGTGGTTCATAGTTGAATTCATTATTCTGTTTCAGAAACTTTGCCCGTTCCTTGTCCAAGCTATAGCTGAGGACACACATAGAGCAGATGTAGATGTTTTGGAGGAGCGCTTTCTCTTAGACTGTTTATTTAGAGTATGAGGAATTCCAGCACCCTGCTATGGAAAAAATAGCTTTACTCCTTCCATTTTGCCTCTTCCTCCTGCATTCCCCTGCCCTTGTTGTGCCAGGAAGGTGGCACATGGCTGTGTATCTCAGCCAGTCTGGACTATCTTTTCCCATTTCCTTTTCTATAGTTCCCAACCCTTTGGATGGCTGATCAGCATTTCTGTCTGAGTGCAAGAGCTCAATGCTGGCTGCAGGGAGCCTCCAGCTGGGGCAATCCAGGACTGGTGTCCTGCTGGCAGGATATGGGATAGCAGAGTCCCTTCTGCCCTGTGGAGCTAAAGATGCCTGGTGCTTTAGGGGCCTGCACACAATAAACCCAATTTCCCCGCTGTTCACTGTTCCATAGGTTTTTCCTCTTCCCAGTGCTGCGCTGTGTTGCTGTGTGCCTGGTGAGGCTTCTTCAGAGGACAGTTAAGTGGATAATCAGTGTTTGGGGAAAGAGCCCTTGAGGCAGAGTCCCAGGAACTGCTGTGCCTGGCAGTATACAGAAACGGGGTGAAACTATTTCAAAGAATGCATTTACAAGATCCAAGAAATACTTGTGTTTTTTACTTCTGTAGTTGGTATGATGAGCATCACCTTCAGCTCCTCAGCAGTTCACCAGCTAGCTCTTGAACCAGGCAGGCTCCTTCTAGCTACTGTGGTGGACAGAAGTAAATTTTAGAGTTTAAACTTGTAAATGGACCAAGTTTGTGATCTCAAAAAAGGAAGTCCTCTGTGTGTGATAGGGAATTTGGGTTTTGGAGGAGAAGTTGAATGTTTTTACACAGGTGATGACAGTGGGAGGAATAGTGATCCTCAAGTCTTTGGTTTACTTTAGGAGTAAAAATTCATTCTTACAGTCAGTGTTTCCACTGCTGGCTCTTTTCCTTGTTCCTGGCAGTGCCCTCTCTCATCAGAGGTGTAGCTGCTGCCCTGGAGTGTTTCACTCCTCACAGCAGAGCAGCTGGCTGTTCCTGCAGGAGCGCTTGGGAACTGAGCACCGGCTGCTTCTGGGCAGCCAAGGGAAGGTGTGAACGCTGGAAATGAAGCAGTGCAGGGAATAGCAGCAGCAGGAATGTGGTAACAGGTTGGAGAGTAGAGTACAAGCCCACTGTGAGCAGGGTATACACACACCAGTTGTGTTTGATAACAACCAGACTGTCCTGGGGGTTTCCCTGTCATGTGCTGGAGAGAGGAGAGAAAGGGGGAGGGTACAACAGGGATGGGGCAAACTGGGAGTGCAGGAAAATCTCAGAATGACAGAACACTCTGTATTGGAAGTGACCCACCAGGATCATTGAATCCAACTCCTGGCCCTGCCCAGGACACCCCAACAATCCCACCCTATGCATCCTTGAGAATGTTGTTCAAACGCTCCTGGAGCTCTGGCAGCCTTGGGGCCGTGCCCATTCCCTGGAGAACCTGTTCAGTCCCAAAGAAAACCTTTCCCAAACATCTGGATAGCAAATCTGTTCTTTTAATTCTTCCTTGATAAGAGAATTCTGTCTGGTTGAGAGGCAGTAAATGGCAAATTCCATATTCTGCTTTTGTTCATTTGGTCAAAATAGAAAGCCCATTTGGTAAACTTGTAACATCACAATGTGAAGCTGTTTTAGCTTTTCCAGTAAGTCACAGGTTTCTTAAGTGCTATGGTACTTTGTTTATGGCTTTCAAGTGGCCAACTTTTGGGCTGACATTGAGCTCACGTGGCCCCCAAGCAGCCTGTAGGGAATGAGGCTTATTCCCTCTCCCTGTTTGGTTTTTTTCCATTCGAACTTGTAAGATGACAATAAGATAACAATAAGGTTAGAAATTGAATGAAGCTGTTGAAAATGAATAGAATAGAAATGAATAGAAGCGAGTCAGGTTGTGGTGAAAACCTAAATGCAGGGGTAAGCCAGGTTTATTCAGTGCTGTTTATTCATTTTTTTACCTTGAAGGGCAATAAAGGCAAATCTATGAATAGGAAGATTTTTGAACTTGAATTGCGGAATTAACCAATGAAAATGAAACAAACTCTGAATATTAAATTATGAAGTAATCCAATGATGTTTTTCTTTTTTCTTTTTTTTTTTTTTTTTTTTTTGTTTCCCATAGGCTGAACTCACGGGCATCACATGGCGTAGGTACAGCTTTGAAGGCCATGGGGACTGTGGCCCATCATTTCAGCTCCAGCCCAGGATGATCCCGTCCTGCTGAGCTCCATCCGCTGCCTGCAGGCCAGCCTGCCGTGCCAGTGGCGCCGGGACGTCGAACCCGACTGCCAGGAGCTCTGGATATTCTGGGGGGACGAGCCCAACCTGGCCGATGCCATCCACCGCCAGCTGCACTGTAAGACACTCCTTGTTTCTCAGTTGCTTCTCTTTTTCCAGTGAAAAGGAAATATTTTTTTCTTAATGCTTTAATTTGTTACTTTATGTGATTTTGTCATTGTGTTTTAAGACCTACAGGAAAATTTAAAAAAAAAACCCTGTAAATTTGACTTTTTTTGCCATGTGATAAAATGCAAAGTGAAACTTGAGCTCAGGAGACCTGTACACATCATCATGACTTGGATTTTTGTGGAATCTCTAAAAATAGAGTAGATTCTAGTTTAAGGAGTGATGATGATAATAATACCCCAGCTTGGGCATAAGGTAGTAGCTGATGGAATAAATCACTTCTGTAGAATCAGGTGAACTCCATGGCACCCCACATAAATCCATGAGGTCAGGACTTGCTCCTTGCTCGTGCTGCAGGATTTGAGCATGATCCAAGGCGAGTTGCAGCAAGTGAATGGAACAGGAGGCAGGAAGGGGCAGGTAGGTCAGAGGTGACAGTGATAGGTTGGGGATTATAGGCTTTATGCAGCTGGGATTGTCCTCAGAGTCTCCAAAATGTGGAGCCTTACCATGATAAAGTTACTTCTACTGTGTCTGTTATGATCCTGTTTGGATTTGACTATATCCAGTATATATTATTTTCTTTTCAGTTGTGTATTGTATGACAAGTTTTAGTTGCCTGAACTAAAAGGTGTTTTGTTAGGCCGTATGAATTTTACCTCCATTTTCACCTTGTGTCTTGCAAGAAAATGACTGAAGTTAACCAGTTTTGGTAGTTAAAAAAACCCAAGACAATCATAAGGATCAGGTTCTTGCAATAATTTTTTTATCCTCATGACCTTTAGACCTTCTGGTGACTTGGTGATAAAATTTGTTTCAAGTACACAGGATATTTTGTTTCTCAAGTGTGCTGGAGTTGTCCCTTATCTCCCACCTGTACCCTGCACTGTTTAGTCCTGGGTTATGGTATATTTGTTTCTTTTCATTCTGTTCTAAGCACCATTCCAAACTTCCTGCTTTGATGGCTGCCAGATTGTTTATTTGGCACCAGAGCCTGTAAAATCACAGATATGGAGGCCTGAGTACCTTGGGGTGTGTTCCATGCAGGTAGCCCTATGATCATGTATAATTAAAGAGATGGCTCACAAGTGCTGTGCTGAGCCATTCCACTGACATTCATTTTTTATGAGGCACCTGTTTTGAATGAGGGAATGGGTAATATTTCTACTTACCCAGCAAAGCTTTAATAATATATGCTTTTCTCTTAGTGAAATATAGTTTATTTAATATTTCAAATGCAGTAGATGGGACTAAAGTAGCTTTTTATTTGAGGGGAGTCACAGGTGATGCTTCTGTTTCTGTTGTAAATTGATGGAGTTTGTTTATATCTGACATCTTGGTTACAATGTGATGCTGCTTCCAGTGGTGGAGGTATGGAAATCCACTTAAATGTCTGGACAGCTGAACCTGTTTCTGCTGGGTGCAGTATGGGGCAGAGTATAGCAAAGCATCACTGTCACACATTACCTGGTTCAAAATTTTATGGAACCACAGAATTATTTAGTTTGGAAAAGACTTCCAAGGTCATAGAGTCCAACATGTGCCTGATCCCCCAGCCAGAGCACTGAGTGCCACGTCCATGTGTTCCTTGGACACCTCCAGGGACAGGGACTCCACCACCTCTCTGGGCAGCCCCAGCCAATGTTTAACAACCCTCTCCATGCAGAAATTCCTCCTAGTGACCAACCTGAGCTTCCCTTGGCACAGCCTGAGGCTGTTCCCTCTCCTCCTGTCCCTGTTCCCTGGAGCAGAGCCCAACCCCCCTGGTTGTCCCCTCCTGTCAGGGAGTTGTGCAGAGCCACAAGGGTCCCCTGAGCCTCCTTTTCTCCAGGCTGAGCCCCTTTCCCCAGCTCCCTCAGCTGCTCCTGGGGCTCCAGCCCCTTCCCCAGCTCCATTCCCTTCTCTGGACATGCTCCAGCCCCTCAGTGTCCCTCCTGAGCTGAGGGGCTCAGACCTGGACACAGCACTCAGGGTGTTCCAGCCTCCAGCCTGGAGCCTTCAGAGCAGTAACTTTTAAGTGGAATTCAATCTGAAACTCCTC